>NC_134458.1:117996570-118299070 GCF_047948215.1 Lycorma delicatula
CGTCCATCTATTCAGGTTTATACCCTTCTTTTCTTTCTCTCTGGAAACTTAGATTTTCTAATCAATTTTTTAAATTTATATCTGTCTTTACACAGATTTTTAGAAATGTTTATTGTGTTTAAATCTACTTCTATTTTTTTAAACCGGTTGGTTTAGAAGAAATCTTATTTTCTGGATTACGACCCCTATTTCTTCTGCATGGTTGTAAATTTATTTTTCACTTTTCAATTTGTAAATTCCATCTTCGTATTTTAGTCCGTAAATTTTCCTTAAAATTCTTTGTTCTACTTTTCCTATTTCTTGTTTTGAAAAAAACTGCAGCTTTCTGCTCCGTACAGTGCTACAGTTTTATAGTGCCTCAATTTGGAGTTGTATGACAGGAATTTTTTATTGTAAATATTCTTCGTGAAAATATTGAAAAAAATATTGAAAATATTCTTCGTTTCCATTTTTCGTACTCTATTCTTCATCCCATTTTTAGGTAGATTTCATAAGAAAGCTACCTATTGTAATCGGTACCATGATTCGACTTCCAGAAAATTTCGACATATCTTCGCGTTTCTCATCCCTCAGATCCCAAAACCACCATCAACTCAAAAGTATATAATATACATTTCACTTTCTTGTGGACACGATAACTGCCGTAATTTTGCGCCAATTACTTTCAAATTGATACATAAAATATAACGACCAAAACTCTCGGTCGAGTTCGTTAATGGGCAAAATCGGACATGGGGTGGAAGTGAGAGGGCATTTTCGAAAAAACAAAATTTCGCTATAACTTTCTTATTAAGTAAAATATCGAATTAGCTTAAAGTTCCTACTATTCTTTGGATAAAAGCCTAAAACCTATTCAGGTAAAGTTATTTGATATCACCAACCATTGACCCAGGGGGTTGGAAAAATGGGGTTTCGAAGACAAAAAAAATCATACCTCCCTTAACAGGCACAGTATCGAATCGGTTTAAAGTGGTCGTTAGTTCTCTAAACATTACCTAAAACTTTTGTCTGAAACAATTTTTGATACGACCATCCCTTACGGCAAGGGATGAGTCAAATGTTGCTGGAATTGCAAGGTGGGGCTTACCGTAAACGTGTGAAACTTTTTTTCACCTGCAACCATTATCGTATTGAGTAAATTTTAAGTTTTCTTTAACTTTTAGTTGGAAATTTTTTTTATCCCCTACTTAGCACCGGTGTAATCTACCTCCACCTTCCGGCGTGCCGAAAGGGATTTTTTTTCAGTTATATTTGGTGTTATGATTTCTCCCAAATTTTTTAACTTTACTTATTTCTTTGTTGTCGGAAATTTTAAGGGTTTGATTTCTGTCCTGTTTGTCATTGGAAAACCAGTGAGAGTAATTTTATTTATCTTTTTTTTTTTTTTTGAAGATGTAAAGTAAATTTAAAAGAACATTTTTGTTTAATTTTTCTTAAATATTAGGGTAAATTACCTTAGCAAATTGCTGAATGTTTGCTGATTTAATTAGTTCATTATACATTTTTTATTTATAATTTTCTTTTAGATAAAAAAAAAATAATTAAAATTGATGATTCAGTTTTTAGAGTAGAGCTAAGATTAATTTTCATATTTGCCCTTGGAGTCAATTTCCTTATATTTTGCATAAATAAATAAAGCCTGTAAGGGTCATCAACATCAATTCCAACCAATTATTTTGGTTATGCATGTTTAAAACTGAAATGTTTTAAAATTAAAATTTTATGATATTTTAATTAAGAAAGATGTAATTTATTTTCTTCACATTTTTGTGTATTTTAATTTTCAATTAGTAGAATGTATAAATATATTTTAAAAGATTTTGTGGATGTTCACTCTTCCTACGCCGTACATAAACTTGACAATTATGTATTTAGTTATTTTTTATAAAATTGTTATAACTACACAAGGTAAGGAAATATAATGTCAACAACCTTAAAAAAATATTATATATATATATCGTATATAAATGTACCGAAAGAGAGAAAGTGCGAGAGAGGAAAGAAGGAGAGGGAACGAACCTTTGTATTTCTTTGTGAATACACAGAATTACTAGTTTTTATTTATATATCTTTTTAAACTGTTTAGGTAAATATTTTTCTCTCTATGCAAGTTATATAATATAAGTATTTTTCTTTTGTTCCTTTTTTCTTTATTAGATTAGTCATGAAGTTTAAAGCATATGCGTAGTTATTTAAGTTTGTTTATTTTTATTTACAAATATCGCTGTATTTTCCTACGTGTACTCACGAATTATTTATTAATTTTTTTTTGTTTTTTTTTTTAACTACGATAATTTAATTAACATATCATTTTGTTTAAAGTCAAGGTTTAAAAATACTGCATTTTTAAGAAAAAGAAAATAACGAAAATATAATTATTATTTATTTTGTTTTGTTTATAAATTATGGTTTTTTATGTTATACATATATTTTTTTTTTTATTAATAATTTTTAGTTTGTTTTCTTTTTATTCTAGTATCTTATCAAGAAAGGACTTGCAATTTTTCCAAATGGAGTCATGGTTGCTCGCAACAAATGTAAGGTAGGTGTATAAAAAAAAAAAAATGTATGGAATTATTACTGACATTTTTATATTAATTTTATTAGTTTAGCATAATTTACTTTTTTAATATTTTTATTTAAAATTCTGCACTGATTTATTGCTGTGCTGAAATATAAAATATTACATGTAGTATTTTGCATTTGAACACACTTGAGCAACAAAACTGGAATATTTTTGAAAGAAACGTAAATCAGGTTAGATAAGTTAAAAAATCGTACGGCAGATCATTAAAATCAATTGTATTCTGCGTGGATTTCATGATCTACATGCGGTAATTCAAAAAACTTTATTATTTAAGCGGTTCGGCCATGTCAAATTGATATCACAATTAAAAAAAAAAACAGAATTTTTAACAAAAAATTAAATTAAAAATTTATTTTATTGTATTAATTCAATAAAAAGCGTCATTTCTCATTTTTCTGTTATCTAACTATATACAATTTTTTCTACCCCTTTTACGCTCATTTGTATTTCATTTATGATTTTTTTTTGTGAGTTTGTACGTTTTTAAAAGTTTGTAAATAATATATTACTGTATATATTTTTTTCTTTACTGCGGATATTACTTATCAGATTACGCGAGTTCATACCCGTATATAATCCTTGTAAGAAAAGAAGACTTTTTAGATACGATCTAAATTTAAATGTACTTTTATTATTTTTACCTTAAAAGTTACTGGAATGTCTATTAAAATGATTATATGAATTGAATTATTATGAACTTAAAATTACGTTATGAGCGGCGTATTTTACCTTTGATCACAATGAATTATCAAAAATCACATTTTAACTAACAAATTTATGTGATATATGATAATTTGGATATAAAATATAATGAATGCATTACGGTCCATATTACTTTGAAATAATATTTAGCAAATTAGGTGCATTACATTAAGTTTTTGTGTATGTACTGATTATATTATTCTGGTTTCAATTATGATATTCTTATTTTTCCAGAATTATAATAATTTAATATATATTATAACAAGGAAGAATGTACGGTCAAAATCAGCTTTGATCTTCTTTCGGTTTTCTGGAGTTTGGGAATCTTGAAAAGCCGGGAAATAAAATTAATAAAAAATAAATAAATAGAGATCTGGTGAGGAAGAATAAAATTCTGTTCGTTTATGTTATGTTTGTATTAGTTGGCATATATTTGAGTCTGTAATGGCTGTACCAAAAATCGTAAAATGTGTAATTCTGAATTCCATATACGGAGCACTGGTGCTATTAACGTTTAAAATAAGTGTGAATACAAAGATGGATCTGGAATCATATATCAACTGGAGCCGGACTTAATTAAAATTTTACCAATACTAGTGTTTAGCTATTTTTAAAGAAAAGATTACGTTTACATCTCATGAATTTTTTCTCCGTATTAAAAAATAACGGTTTTAGTTTACATTTTCAACTTTCTTCACGTATGTTTGTTCTGTTTTTTTTTTTTTAATTTCGTATACGTACTTTGACGTACGAAATTAAACCATTACCATTACCATTAAATTTTACAATTTGAGTTTCACAAGGTTAAAATAATGGGAACGGTTTATATTTTTCAATTCGAAAATTTTTATGTTATCTTGCCTTATAATTCAAAATGTTTGGATTAATAACTTTGCGAATACACTTTAAATTTATTTGCTGATAGAGGTGAGTTATTATTTTTATTATTATGAGTTATAGTGTTACACTTGCGTACTGTTTATTATGTTCCTGGATTTGTTTCAACAGGTACAAAATTCGTTTAAGTATTCTATGCCGTCTTGGCATATTGTAATTTGAATAAAACTGTTATTTTATTATTATTTAAGGTATTTTAATGTCTATCAGAAGAAAGAAAATAAGTTTTTGAATAATTTTTGGTCAGTTTAGATATGTAGACCCACGGGTTGGTCTAGTGGTAAACGCGTCTTCCCAAATCAGCTGATTTGTAAGTCGAGAGTTCCAGCTAGGATTTGAATACTAGATCGTGGATACCGGTGTTCTTTGGTGGTTGGGTTTTAATTAACCACACATCTCAGGAATGGTCGATCTGAGAATGTACAAGACTGCATTCATTTACACTCATACATATCATCCTCATTCATCCTCTGAAGTATTATCTGAAAGATATAATTACCGGAGGCTAAACAGGAAAAAGAAAGAAAGATTAGATATATAAAATTATTAACATTAATGATTTTTTTTTTTTTTTTTGAAGAGATGAATTAAAGAGTTTTATGAAAAATGATCAAACGGGTTAATGGAGTTATAGTTTTATAACTGGTAAATCATTTTAATAGTTAAAATCGTTTTAAATAGTTAAAAATAGTTTCCAGCTAATAATATTTACGAATATTTTTTGCTTTTTTTTTTACGAGTTAGAATTTCCTCCGAAGAATTCTTTGCAATTAGTAAAATTTATATTAATCAGTTCACCATTCTGATGATTGTACAAACAAAGAAAAAATTAATAAATAGAAAATTAAGATTAATTTGCTTAACTTAAATTTTATTCGATTATCTAATTTTTTTCATCTGTTAAAAATAGATCTTTTTTTTTCATACAGTTTATGGTGGGGCTGTATCTCTGAAACCAAATGGATTTCTTTGTTTGCTTTATTACTATCAGAATTTTTCGTTTAAATTTAATTGTAATTTTATATTCTGATTGCAAGTAAATTATAAATTTCAGTAATTTGCGTATTTATTTTTTTTAAGATTTTTTTTCAGAATTGACGTATTAAGAGAAATATGTATTAATTAATTATTAAAGCGGTTTGATAATTTTGTTCCTTTTATGAAAAAAATAAAAATAAATAAATAGCTAAAATTCTTTTTATAATTTTGTACCGATTGAAATTTTTTTCTGTAATCGGATTTATGAAAAAAAAATTCCGTTTCAAATTAATTATTTTTCATAATCGCCTTGTATACAGAGTATATCATGAAGTTATCCCTGGACTTTCATAACCTGTTCTACTCGTAAAAATAATCGGAAAAGTACATACAAACATGTATACTAAAATGCTTCGTTTGCGAGTTACGGCTAGTGAAATATTTCACTCGGATTTCAGCTGCGCAGGTGAAATAAGGTCGTATTGAAAATTTTTAGGACGTTAATTAAGGTGCAGAATTAGTGATTTATTATGGTTTTTTTACCTGAAAAGACGAATAAAATAGATATCACAACCGTATATGTAGTATTTTTTGGGAAATCTGGGATGAGGTAAATCAATAAATTGGAGGTAAACAACACTGTTTTTTATGTTTGACGTACAATAACTTCGTTAAATTAACAGAAAGTTTTTAAAAAGATGTAGAGAATTTAATTCTGAAAAAAATGGTGTAAGATAAGTTGAATAAAATAGAAAAATTATTCAAATTTTATTTAGGAACAGAACATTGCCAGAAAATTACTTATTTAATGTAAAAAAACCAAACTCTTTTTTCGTGTTGTGAAAAATTTGTAAAAACAGAATTTACTGTTTAAAATTTAAAAAAAAACTGGAAATTACACAATTGTAAAATAATAATTACTTAAATAATAAAATAATATTATTAAATAATAAATCTTACTATTATTAGATAATAAATATAGGTATTGTTTAAAATGTCGTTATTATTCAAATTTTTTAAAGAATTCTTTAATTAAATGAAAGAAAAAATCTTTCAACTACCGCGATATACATGTTTTTTTTCTTTTCTAGCGCCAATAATTTTAATAAGATTTTATAAGATTTAGCTCCAATAAGTTTCTATTTATCCGACCGTCGTGGATCGCCTGATTAAGTCCGATTATATATGCTAGATTAAATAAATGATTGAATTGTCTGTTATCGACAATTAGCTGTCAACATAAAATATATTGTACTCCTATGGAAACTGTCGATGTGAACAGTCGCACTGAAGAAGTTGTCCTTTGTCGGTTACGCTCCAGGCGCACTAGGTTAAGCATCGATTATTTAACTGAAAGTCTGAAGTCTCAAGATAATTACATTATTATGGTTCGTCACATTCTGTTTAATTGTATTCGAAGTGATGTTTGCGGAGAAAATTTTAATTCAATTTTAACTGTAGGTCATCACCTAATGTTATATTTTAATTACATCAAATGCCCTACCAGATTTTCAAGACTGTAAGAATGATTACCAGATGTTTAGTTTATTTTTACAGAATTTTTTATTCCTTCAGCAGATAATATACCCTTCTGTATTACCATCTAGATTGTTTTCCTATTAGCCTATGTGAATATACTGTTTTACTTATTTAATTTTTATTATTTTCAATCATTTATAAACAATAAAAATGAATTTTAATTTACTTTATCGTCTAGCACTGTAGCAGAGCTATAGCAGTAGAAGGGAAAGTATGGTAATCGATCCAATTTGGGTATATGCGGTATTCACCAGATCTTGACGTTTTGAAACCTAAGGAGCCAAAAAAGCAGATGGAAATTTTCCGGATGTTCGTTAGTACGTATGTGTGTGTTTGGTGTTGCTCCCTAAATCACCTTGTATCTCCAGAACTACTGGACCGATTTTGATCAAACTTGGTTAGATTATTTCCATATATAAGGCATTGATGCCATTTGATTTTCTACTTAAAAGGTCAAGGGGGTCAGGCTGTAGAGCAAGGTCACCCTCAGTATCTCGAGATTTCGCCTAATTAAGGTTATATCTTTCTTAGGCATATTTGTTAACGATTAAAAATAAAAAAATAACAATATATACAAAAAATAATAATTTTCAAAATCGCACCCCCACCAAAAACATGCTCTAAACTAGTGGCTAAGTTGGTATACTACGACAATAGTACCTCTTGTCACCACATGGAGCGCTAGTGTAGCACTTACGAATAGCTGTTTTCGTCGTCTGATATATTGTGATGTCACAGGTGAGCGGTGGATTAAGTAAATGAATAATTTTTTTTTTTAACCTCAGAATCCACCGTTACGCATTTTTTCATTGAATTATTTGTAGCATTCTTCCGTTTGATTCAGGTATTGAATGATTTTATGTGTGAAAAAGCCATGCCTGACCGGGATTCGAACTCGGGACCTCTGGATGAAAGGGCGAGATGCTACCACTCGCGTCACGGAGGCCGGCAGATATTAATATTATTTAAAGTGTAAAACAGTAACTCGTCTGGCTAGGTCTAGATTTTTATTGTTAATAGCCGGGAAACTCGTGCAACAAAAGTAGTATTTGACTTTACACACCTTTTTTTTGTAAACAGTTCTGAATTTTTTTTAGAATAAAACAGATCGATTGAACACGACTATATTTTACTTGTTAAAAATTTGTAACCAAATTTTCTTAATGTTACTTAAAATTATTTTTTTAGGTCGTTTATAAAAGTTTACCATTTACAATTATATTTTATTGTATATTTAAAATTATCAAATAATGGTACTACTATACTTCTAATTTAGAAAGAGGAAGTAGAGAAGAGTGACTGCAATCCAACTATCCCGAAAATTAAAAAAATTAAATTAAATTAGTCGAATCCAACTGCTCCGATTTACAGGAAAGTAAATAACTGTCGTAAAATATAGAAGTTTTAAAATAGTTTTATGTAAACTCATTAAGGAATTTCCCACTGTATACACAATGATCCTATTTTCAAACGTAATTTGCGTGAAAGCGCACGTATACGTTTTCATATAATTTCTAAAGTTCTACAATTCTTTCAAATTATTAATTGTAATATTTGGGCTTGTAAAAACTGTATTATAGTGTTATGTTTCTGATAAAAAAAGTATTATTTTTATATTCAAATATTTCACGAAATAAATTTCTTGTTTTCAAAAAGTCAGGGAATTTTTTAATGAATCTCATAAGTTATATGTTATATATATCAGTTATAACAGACTATAACAAACTGATTATTACAATTTAAATAATGAAAGGAGGAAGTACGGTGAACGTGTAGGGAAAATTAGTTGATTTTCGAAGACGAGAGTTCTAAGTTTCGAGTCCTTGTAAAGGCATTTGCTTTTATACGGATTTGAATCCTAGACTGTGGATACCGGTGTTCTTCGGTGGTTGGGTTTCAGTTAACCACTTACCTCAGGAGTGTTCCACCTGAACTTTTTCAAGATTGCTCAGTACATTTACATTGCACTACATCTGCAGCTACGTCAGGCCTGGCAAGCCGGTTGCAGTAATTGCATTTTTGCGGACGCGGTTGGGAGAGGTTACCGCAGATAACATAGTAAAGGTAATGTTTCATGGTGAGCGGAACTAGTCAATAGTCAGTAAGGTAATAGGGGACATCATCCGAAAGAAGACCCTGGAAAAAATGGAAGATGGGTGAGGGGTGTTAGCGTTAGGGCAGGGAAGACAGCCCCGTTCAGGTGGGGTGGGATGCTCCGGCGTCCCACCTTCAATGATTCAACGGGAATTTCTAGTGGGGAAAAGTGGGGAAAAGAAAGACCGAGACACGGTCTGGGGCCTCGGTAGGGGACTCCGGATTAGAGGCAGGCGCTTATTAAAAGACCGAGACCCAGCCACTGGGGGATGCTGTCGGGAACGGCATAGCCGGGTCTGGTATGGCCTCCCAGAAGAGTAGAGGCAAGTGGCACCCTCAAGGCCGTGTTATATGGAATCGTAGATCGGTCCTTGAGGGGAAGGGAGTTAGTAATTGTATTTGCCTATAGACTCACACACTCAGATCCGGCAGTAGCTGGAATACTGGTTGGAGAAAACAAACTTCTTTGCACATTATGATGATATTGTCTAAGAGGAATTCGGTGTATCGGATTTACTGTTGGTAATTTACCCATTCGGGTGAAAACTTTGTACAGCCTTTACTCTCTGATGGTTGGTTAAGTATGAGGATACATAAAATACACTGGAAATGAATTATCAGATTTTTCTTTTGTACACAAAAATTTAGCCATTTAAGTTTTACGTTCGTGTTTTTTAACGTTTTTTTTTTTTGTATAAAATCGGAAAGGGAACCTATTTTTACAACAATGAATCCGTACATCTTACGTTTTCTGATTCGCGAAACCCATAAATAGTTATTTCAAATTTTGAAGCATTATAAATCATTAAATGGATACACCGAATCTCAAACCAATTTTTACACTGTTCTAATTTTAGAAACTTTTTTTAAGAAGAGTTATCTCCGCGAATACAATTCGTAAGATTCGGAAATCATTATGTTATATATTAATTAAAAAATAAAATTATGATGCGCGATGGTTTATTGCAGTTTTTTATTTTATTACTTATTAGACATGGCAGGATAAGAGAGAAATATTGTCAGATTCCATTGGTAACCAATTTTTACTTCCTTGTTCGAAGTAAAGGAAGTATTGTGATTGCGAAAATTCCGGTTTTCAAATTTCAACGGAAATATCCATTTTGACTAGTTTCGGCGTGATGTATTTACTTATGTATCTCGTATACAACTCAAAAACGATTAGCCGTAGAATGTTGAAATTTTGGATTTAGGACTATTGTAACGCTACTTGTGCACCACTCCTTTTGATTACAATCGACTGGACCAAAAAAAGCCCAAAATCCAAACAATTTGGATTTTAGACAATTTCTTAACTACAGTAATACGCCCTCATTGAGAGCGTTTCAACGATATACCTCAAGTGGTACTTATTCTAATTTGTTCCAGAGTTATAACCAAATAAAGTTTTAATTAATCAAATATTTGGATACTTCTAGGGGAAGGCTCGGTTCAAATCCGTCTTCATCTCTTTTTAAATTTTTTTTTTAATTTAAATATATTTATTTATTAATAATTATTAACCTCTAAATGTAAAAAAAATTATGATAAATAATAAATAGTTCAATAATAACAATAAAAAAAAATTATGAAAAAATATCAGAAGTTATTAATGAAACAAAATGTTATGTTATGTTTAAAAATGTGTATATGTAATTTAATAGGCGCACAAGGAAGTCATGTGATGTCCTCATCAGATTTTTTATATATGAGAAATCTATTTATTTTTATACTCGAAAGGGTATAAATTATTTTATTCGCATTAAAAATAACTTGAAAAGTAAAATTACTATATAATATTAATAAAAAAATCGCATAATTAAAAGACTGTATTATCAACGCGAGAAGTCAGCTTCTCATGCCATAATGTATTTAGTTTAAGTTGTTTCTGCTTGTGAAGAAATCTTCTGGTTACAATTGGTTGAAATAGTTATACATTTTAAAAAAGGGGTTGATGTTTTAGAAGGTAGGGAAATGTTTGAGAAGACATATATAATTGCCTAAAATCATATATTTTGAACTAGCTACCTTCCAAAAACTAGAGCTCCATCAGATGCTTTCCTACTAAACTGAAACGTTTTTAGTGGTGAGATGAAGGGGAATCACGTCAGAAGAAAGACGTAAATATTTCACTTATCTCCCAAGGAATGAGCTAATTAAAAAAACATTTCAAAACCCGATCTATGGAGTTGGGTATGCGTTCCGGTCCTTGACCGGAACTCCATCCATCTTAAACTAAAAACAATTATGTAACCGCCATTAAAAATTAAATACCCGCCCGATAATTAGAAAGATCCAACAGCAAGGGACTGATGTCCAGGCTCTGCGGTTAATAGTAAAATAAAATAACCCCCGATATCCTTGCGTTCCGTTCCGTTCAGTCTGAAGTAGCCCTAGATGGTCTAGAAGAGAAAGGAGTGAAGTTGTGTGAAACGAAATGAGTCGACGTTCCTGTAAGCTTGTTTTTTTACATTGACATACATTTACTTATACTGTATTATATTTAATAGCTATTGCACACTTCGAAGACGATTAAATAGCTCTATTTCTATGCGTTCTCGCACGGTTCTGTTGACATTGGCAACCTTGAAGTATTGCTATAGTAACGACATTCAGAGTTACCAAGAGTGGTTGGTGTATTTCACCTCCGCTACATTCAGTCACTTATCTTTCTTAAAATTATACGCTTTAATATTTAAACCATTAATATATTAAGCAGGCAACTTTAGTATTGCATTTTAATTATGATAGCGTGAATTATTAATCGTTCACAAATAAATTAGTAAAATTCATTATACAATCTGTATAACGTAAGTCTGCCTCCGATTTTTCCTACAATTGTCAATTTAGAGAATTCTGACCAAGCTATATCTATTTTAGATATAAATACAATATTTTCACCTGTTTAAAATTTTGGCTTCCGTATTGGATTTAACTTTATTTTTTTAAATAGCACCGTAATCACATAACACATTATTTCCGTATAATATTAGACGTAAAAAATCTATGACGAAAACTGTACATGTATATTTTCGATATCTGGATTTTTTTTTATTAAGAATAAATAAATCGCTTCTCTTTTCTAATATTAAAACCATTTTTATTAATTTTTACAGTTAAAAAAAATTGAAAATCTTTATTAGTTTGTTATTGTTAATATTATTAGAAGTATTGGTGCTCAAAATGGAACCGTCGAACCTCTAGACAGTTGGATATTTTATTTTGAAATTTCTTCTTACATGAGCAAGGTAAGGGATCGATTATGATAAAGTATCCTTACTTATCAGGGTAAGGGTTTGATACCCATCAGTTATTCTAGTCGTCAATAACTATTGGAAGGGTTTTATAAACTGCGGACTTTAAACTTGCCCCCAAAAGAAAACGTCCAGTGTCATAGGTCTGCGAGATGGCGCTGGTTATTCTACTGATCCTATTTATCTCACCATTTCTGCGGTAATTGAGCATTTAGGAATCCTCTTACTTCTCTAATGAAATGGGTGATGCACCATCTTATAGGAATCGGTTTCACCTTGCAGGAATTATTCAGAGTGAGCAATCGTAACGTTTCTAATCCTTCCTACGATTTCTTCCCTTATGCAAATACACAGCTCTTGTAAGATCGCTATCAAAGAATAAAAGTCCAATTACATGATTACCTAGAATGAAAATCTAAACAATAAATTTTTCAGGGTACTGGGTTTAGTTTCAAGTAGTAAACTTGGATTATTGGTATTCCAGTATGTATAGGTGTAACCCACCGGGTTGGTCTAGTGATGAACGCGTCTTCGCAAATCAGCTGATTTCGAAGTCGAAAGTTCCGACGTTCAAGTCCTAGTAAAGGCAGTTACTTTTATACGGATTTGAGTAGTAGATCGTGGATACCGGTGTTCTTTGGTGGTCACACATATCAGGAACAGTCGACCTGAATGTACAAGACTTCACTTCATTTACACACATACATATCATCCTCATTCATCCTCTGAAGTAATAAATGACGGTTATTCCCGGAGGCTAAACAGGAAAAAGGTATGTACAGATGTTTCTGTTTTCAAATCCATTTTTATTGAAAGTGAATCCACGATTAAGTAAATATCGTGGACAAACAATCTTCTATTCTGTATAATTGCACTATTAAGTAAATATATTTTATTTAGTACGTCGCAGTTTATCGGTAGCATTAGCGGAAATGATGGCGACAGAGTTGGCGCCGTCATGTTCATTAAAGATACTGTAATACGTATCTTCTTATCTGTACACGTGTTGTTTTTGTCAACTGTCATTTTAGCTGAGATATAGTATAGAATTTTACTTTATTTATAACTAGTGGAAGTTTTTGCTTTGCGTACTTTGTCAATTTAATGGAAGAAAAAATAATCGTACATTACATAAGTAAGAAATTTACACTCGTAACTTGCTCCTTCATCGGAAAACTTCCGTTGTAATTGCATGAGACGTTGATACATTACTTTAAATTCAATTTTATGAAATCAGATTATTTAATATCATTTATTTCAACCTTGATCTTTGATATTAATTATATATATTCCATTTAAACAGATGTTATTAATCTGTTTAAAGTAAAGATTATAATATGTGTAGAATATTTTATTTTTGGTTTTGTTTTTTTTTTTTTTTAGATCAAAGTAAAAAAAAAAATTATTATTTTTTTTATTTTATATTTTCATGTATAATTAGTAAACTTTATTTCATATGAAGAATATTAAAAAAAGTTAATCATTTTCATGTATATATTTTGTTATTATTATTATTTATTTTATCAAACGTTGAAAACTTAAGATTTGTCGGTAATTTACATTCGGTTTGCTTATCAACATTAATATTTTTGACATACAAGTGTAGACAGATGTATACGTATGTGTGTTCTATAATATTCAGATGTTATATATAAATAAACCGACTGTGTAATTTAATGTTCCGTCGTCCTTCGTTTGAATTTTATTTTAATGTATTCATTTAAAAAACAAAAAAAAACTTTATCATTTGAATAATTTCTGTATGAATAAGAAGTTATTTTTGTAATAAAAAATTAATTAAAACAAAAAGTAAATTTAAATGTAAAATAATAAGGGAGATAATTTGAAATTTATGTAAAAAGCATGTTTATTTCGGTTTTTTTTTCTTTTTAATGAATATTATTTTCCTAATTTGTACGTTGCATCTGTTCAACTAGTGAACAATAAGCAACACCCGCTCTCACTGCCAAATGAGATGAGAATGATATGTAAATGAGGTGTTTCTTATACAGGCTCACGCCGACATTCCTGAGATGTGTGATTAATTGAACCCCAACTATCAAAGTACTAACCTTCACGAAGATTTAAACCTCAGCACCTTCGACTTTTTTTTAACGAATGAAAGAAATATTGTGAAAAGAAAAAAAGAGTATGAAGCGTGAGGAAGAAATATTAGCCGTAATGCCCTTCAAGTTAAAAGTATATTCATATCGTTTTTGATAAGATTTGAACGTTTTCATCTAACCGTGATATTAGATTACTATTCTTAATCTGGTATTAAAAAAGTACCTTCAGCGATTAACATCTGTATTGACTTCAGTCCATTATTTGGTGTTCATAATGAAGAAATCGTTCAATTAATCTGTATCAATTGTCTGGTAATTAGAAAATAATTTGCCAATTTTTGTGGCGAGTGAATTTTATTAGGTACCTTATTAAAGGGTTTATAATAGTTTTTATTTTTCCGGTGAATTTAGCTAGAATTGATATGTCAAACAACATGGTGGTGATCATATCAAAAATGAGGTATCGGTCTTTTTTTTTGCAGATTTTTACATTTTAGGGTCCGACTAGTTCTCTGACAAAATAAAACACGGAAAAACGTGTGTACGAGTATGTAGAATGTAAGTATATGTGTGCGTCACACTGCTTTTGCCTTTATGTCTCAGGATTGACCGAACTGATTTTCTTCAAATTTCATTTAAATATTTCTATATACGGAGTATTCATCATATTAATTGTCTTTCAAAATTGGTTAAGAGGATGGGGGATACACGAAAAAACCAATTTGATTTTTTCTGAGACATTTTAGTGAAAACTTTATTAAAGCAAATTTGTTACCTATTTGCATATATTGATAATTATAAAAAAAAGGGTTTCAAAAAATCACCACCACCTCCTAAGTTGAAGTATACGGTTTTTGTTCGCTCTATCTCCCTTCGGTTTAAATATTTTTCCAAAAATTTTTGTCTACAATTGCGGTCTACAATTTTTTACAATTACGTTTTTTTACAATTTTAGCTGCACAGGAAATCTTTTTTGAAAATTCTCCTTTTCTTATTTTAGCCTTTATTGAAGGGGCTATTAGATATAGAGAAAAATTTACTTCAGCAAATACCTATATATGAATTTTTTTAGAAAAATGTCTCTTTAAAAAAAAAAATTGTCCACAAAATTCCCTCTTCCCAAACTTCGAAAAAAAGAATTTTATTTATTGCATATTTTGTAATCTAATTTTTTTTACGTCTTTCTTGGCGTAGTAGTGTTGCAAGTGACCCAAAAAAATATTTTGGGAACAATATTGGGGTGGAAGAGCCGATAAAAGTTTAAAAATATCGATTTTTCTAATTATTTAATACTTTTTTGTTTAATTTCATGTATCATTATTTTTCCACTATATAAGAAAAAATAACCAATGCCAGAAAAGAACTACAACTTTGTTATCAGATTTATTATTATTATTATTATTAATAGCCGGGAAAGTCGCTTTGGCAGCTATTATCCCCGACCACTAGCATCTTGAATTGTTTTATTTATTGTAACATTGTAACCTACTTGAACCTAATTCTACTTAAATGTCTGTTAGGTGTGGTTTGTTTACGTTGATCTATAGCTTCTTATCTATACGTTTATATAAAATCTTGTTTTACTCGTATGTAATGACATATATAAATTTAAATAAATAAATAAAATTAAAAAGAATCAAACATCATTTCTTAAATGAAGAATAGGAAATCAGATTCATGATTAATTTGAGATAAATACCACTTAGGTCGTCCTGAGATGACTGGTAGATATTTTATCTCATTTTGAAAACACATACAAAATAAAAAAAGTAAAACTTATATTATCCGTTTTAAATTTTAATAAATAACCTTCCTAACTTGCTAGAATACGCGCCACGTAGTACTTACTAAAATGCCTAGTGGGCGTGGATTTTTTTTTTAATTGTATCCTGTTTTTTATCGTATTTCAATATAAAATCTTTTATATAAATTTTATTTTTTTAAAAAGATTATATTTATTATATATGATTAAGTTTTATCTATATCAATGAAATACACATTTAATTTTCACTTTAGTAGGTAACAACCTTTTTGATTATCTTCAAAACCACTCTTTTCCGGTAGTTAATTTCTAGTATGATTTCATAATATCTGATCAGACACTTTTGAGACGAATATTCATATAAAAATTATATTTATTTACAACACACACACACACACACACACAAAGTAATAAGAACTGTATGTCGTTATAAAGTAAAACGTGTATTCCTGTATTTTTTTCTCTTGTGATAAATAAAAAAAAAACATTCATGTTGCTTGTTTGCAGGTTGTACCCATCTCGTAGGCGTGGTTTGTTAATAATTTATTTACTGTTTCTATTGTAATATTTACATATAATATGTAGGTATGCAATATCGGTAGTGATATTCGGGCTGATAACCCGAACACTTTTATCATTTTTTTTTTTTTTGCTTTAATGACCGGTTTGCCTTCATTTCATGTACTTTTTAACCAACTTCAAAAAAATAGGAGGTTATCAATACGAAATTTTTTTAAATATATGTTACGCAATATCTCCGACGTTAGTAAACCGATTTTGATAGTTTATTTTTAATCGAAAAGTATAGTTTCGGAATGGTCCCGTATAAATTTTAACTAAATCTAATGATAATCTTAGGAAAGGTACAAAAAAACCGATCGACTCGGCACCTTTAGTTGCTGACCGCTCGTACAAGTACCGTGTTGCTCTGTTCCCTCTATGACTAGGTTACAACAGTCTATTTAATCGTTATTTAATCTCCGTGGAAATATTCATGGGATTTCTTTCTCTATTTTTACATCATTTTCTTTAGCTCACTTTCGTTCCACGGTTAACCGATAGTACACATGTGCCGAAGGTGGAGTGGAGTAGTACATATACGCAGAAGGCTTTTGGGATGAACATCGATATAGTCGATCAACCAACGTAACGCTTCGAACACCTTTGTAGAGATATCGAAAACTCCCGTATTATATTTAAACATCGTATCAATAAAAAATAAAAAAAAAAAAAAAAAAAATTAAAAACATGCTTTTAAACAAATCTAAAAAATGGATTACCCAGTAAACATAAATAGAAGATAATTTTGTTTTCAACAAAATAATATGTTTAAAGTTGTCTGTTTTTGCAAGACCGCAATGAAAAGCATGGGGCACGCTTTCATAGTCAATATCTACATAAATTCTTTAAATATGACAAAGGTTTTGATGTAAATTGAGAATGATAGCTTCAGAATACAATATCTAGTAAATCTCTTTAGATGAAATATAGTTAAGGTGCAAGATAGAACTGAGGTCGCACCCCATGCTTTTAAAAACAAAATTATCTTTTATTTATGTTTACTGGGTAATCCATTTTTCTAGAAGTGTTTACAAGTATGTTTTAATTTTTTTTTTCTTTTTATTCTTCCTTAAACAGTCATTGCTTTTTTTCCTTTCCTGCCAAATTTCCTTTAAACGTTGCTGTCTCATTTGAACAGCGCTTTTAGTAGGCCTGCCAATATTTTAATTATATAATAATAATAGTAATAATAATAATAATTATATGCATATATATACACGTACTAGATACCACTAAAAATTGTGAAATAAAATAATCTATAAAAAATAAAAATAAAAACTGACTTCAGCAAATAATGTATACAAAGTTACAAATTAAAAAAAAAGACTGTGATGTATTTAATACAAATCCTACTTCAAACAACGCAAAATTAGTAATAGAAGATTTACTACAATAAAATGAGATATACAAAAATATAATACAAAAATAAAATGCGATATACAAAAATATGATATAAGAATACTTAATGCTTAGGTACATATATTATCACCAAGTATACGAGGTGTGTGAAAAAAGTAATGAGACTAACTTTTTACTTACCATAGTTTTTATTTTTTTCAAACAACAGTATTATCCCCTTCAAAGTAGTTCCCTTGGACAGCTATGCAACGGCGGAGTCGTTGTTCCCACTCCTGGTAGCAGCGCTGGAAGGCTTCAACTGGTAGGGCTTTTAACTGGTCAGTCACAGTCTTTTGAATGTTCTCCAGAGTTCCAAAATGACGTCCTTTTAAGACATGTTCAATTTCGGGAAAATGAAAAAGTCACAAGGACTCAAATCGGGTGAATAGGGTGGTTGAGGAACCGTAGGAATGCGTTTTGAGGTCAAAATTTCCCTGATGGAAATGGCCGTGTGACACGGGGCATTGTCATGATGAAGCATCCACTTATCTGCAATGTTTGGTCTCACGAAAATCAATGTTTTCCTGAGCCTTTCAAGGACACCTTTATAAAAGACTTGGTTGACAGTTTGTCCTGGAGGTACAAATTCTTTATGCACAATACCCCTACTGTCAAAAAAGCAAATAAGCGTGGTTTTGATCTTTGATTTACTCATTCGACATTTTTTCGGTCGAGGAGATGACGGAGTGTGCCACTCTTCGCTTTGCCGCTTTGTTTCAGGATCGTACTCAAATATTCAGGATTCATTACCTGTGATCACACGATTGAAGAATTATTGATCATTATCAATCCTCTTAAGAAGATTAACGCACACTTTTCTTTGATTGTCCTTCTGTTCCGTTGTGAGGTTTTTCGGCACCAATTTCGCGCAAACCTTTCGCATGTACAAATCGTCTGTCAAAATTTGATGTACGGTGAAAGTGTTTAAATTTAACTGTTCACTCATCATCCTTATTGTTAAACGACAGTCTGAACTCACAAGTACCCTCACACGCTCAACATTTTTGTCAGATTTTGAAGTTGAAGGTCTCGCTGAGCGAGGATGATCTCAACGTATCCTCGGCCTTCCAAAAGTGATTTGTGCCAGCGGAAAACTTGTCTCTTGATAAGCAATGTTCCCCATAGGCCTGTTTCAACTTTTCACAGTGCTGAATAAATATTTTCTGGAAGGTAAAAATCGGTCAAAATTCTGAAAAATTTGCGAAAGCTTTTTTCAATTATGATTGCTTTAATTGTAAATATTTCACTAAAATAATTCCTAGAGATTTTAAATATTTAAAAAACTAAATGAAAATTAGAAAAAAAAATTTTCTTAATGTCCTTTGAATGCTTTACATGAACGTTTTTTTATGGATAAATAAAAGATTTTTTTTTATCGGAATGCTGTAGGAGCCCCTAATATTTATTTTTTTCAAAAGAACAATTTTTTTATCAAAAGGATCCGATTTAAGTTAAAATTTTTAATTTTTTTTTTAATCTTAGTTAAAAAATATTCATAATGAAAGCTTTCATTAATATCGATTCTGTAACTATACTTATAATGCTCGGATAAACACTAACTGATTTGCCGATCTCAGTGGCGGAGTGGTATCATCTCGGTCTTTTGTCGGAGTCCCGGGTTCGAATCTCGGTCAGACATGTTTTCATACGCCAAAAATGCCCGTTTCCTTGTTATAATATCACGTACAAGCTTCTCTTTATGATTCTATGGTGATTAAATTCATAAAGGAGTAAAAATTAAGTGTAACAGATTTTTTTAATTTTTGCATGAATCAAAAATATTACGATAAATTTTGTTACATTCTTTTTAAAAATTAGAAATTATTAATATTTTCTATTACATTATAATATCTCTAAAACATTTTTTTCTTGTACGTATAAAAATGTAAAAGGAAATGTAGACTGTGTTCTAAATTTCACTCGGATGAATCATGTAGCTATTTGTAACAAACCGACTTAGTCACAGTTTCAAAATATCACCACACATAATGCTTTAGAACAATTGTGGAATTCTATTGTTAAATTTACGACTAGATCTTTATTTAAGTTTTATAAAATAAAAGTAAATTAATTATTATTAACTCTTGAAAACTTTGAAAAATGTATTTTGTAGTAAACGGTTTAAATATTTTTTTTTTTTAATACGTTGAATTCGATACGAAAAGAATTTTATTAAATCATTGATTTTATAGAATGATTTATCATATATTTTATAAATGAAGTTCGGTTATGTGCAGTAACCGAACGGGTTGTAGGCTATTTGACTTCAAACTTATGACATTTTTAAAATACAAAAACGCTTTCTGTTACAATTACTTGGAAAAGTGACGTGAAAAACTGCGTTTTTTACTGAGCCGAATGTACAGTGTTGCATATTAATATACTACAGAATGGCGAACGAAACGATGCAACAGTTGGTTTTGTTAAAAAATATTTATTTGAATCGGAATAGAGAAAAGTAAAATAAAATACAACATGTTTGCTATATGCCTGGAGATTATGTTCTGCTTATCACATGTTCAGTATGACCACCATCATGTCTAGCAACTTCTTCAACAGCAACTCTTTTTTTTTCTTTTTTTTTTCTCCTACTCCCTCGGGCCAGTTATCCAATTAAGTATACGCAGTCCGCGGAAGTGTCCTTTTACTCAAAGGAGGCCTCCCCACCCACCGACTGTATGTCCGGCACGGTAGGTCAGCCCCCCCCCCCCCCGGTCGGATCTTCTCTTTTTGTTTTCTTTACATTGCCTACCTCAAATCCCTAGGGCAGGAACCGAGTCCGACTATGCCGTCCCCAGCCCCAGCCCCGGGAACCGGGTCTCGGTCTTTTGGTGTTGCCTGCCTCTAACCCCGCAGAAGGTAGGCCAGGCCCGACTATGTCGTTCCCAGCCACCAACTACGAAGCCGGGTCTCGGTCTTTACATTCCCAGTCCGATCTCGTAACGCCTACTCGGGGTCGTAGGTTTCATAAAGAGACAATACTCATGAATATCCTAGTTCTACAATTACTTCAGTCTTTATTAGTACCCCATACGTCTTTCAGTATAATTTTTCTCTTTTAAAACTAAAAAGGAGAATTTTTCAAAATTATTCCAATTTTGTCTAGAACTCAATATGAAGCTAATTAGTTCCTCGGGTGTGAGATTCTGTATTCCCGTGCGAAACTTAAGTGTTGTCCATTTATCGCATTCAAATATTGTATGCTCAGCTGTGTCATCGCGTTCACAGTACCGACAACGTGGAGAGCTTCTTTTACCAAAGCGGAATAAATATTGCTCGAAATTTCCATGTCCAGAGAACATCTGAGAGACATAGTAGCTGACCTCGCCATGCTTTCGTTTGACCCATTGGCTAATGTCTGAAATCAACCTTTTTGTCCACATAGCCCTCTCATGTTGACTCCATCTACGCTGCCATGTCTGTATAACCACTTCAGAAGCATCACCCCGTTCCATGCCCTGAAAGCGAAGCCAGCGTTCCAAGACCTGGAGTTCTATGGGTTTTGTGGACGCCAGAACGCACGCCGTCTCATAAGATATTGTGCGGTATCCGAACATCACCCCAACTAGAGCCTGTCTATGTAGACTCCTCAATCGTTTAGCATTCCTTTGCGTGAATATGGCTTTATACCAAACAGGTGCAGCATACAATAAAGCAGAGATGCATGCGGAGACTAAAACCCTACGTTTAGATGATCTTGGGGCATCACGGCCAGCTAATAGCCTTGTGAGGGCTTGTAGTAATCCTTCGACTCTCTCGCATATATATACTATATGAGCACTAAAGCTTAAGGTTTTATCAATTATCACTCCCAGATATTTAGCCTGATTGACACGTTCAAGCCTATGTTCCCCTATCTTAAGTTCAAGATCTCGCAGCCGTCTCCTTCCCGCCAACATGATATATTGACTTTTATCTACTGAAAGTGTTAATTCTTTGTCAGTTAGCCAGTTATTTACGATCTCTAGAGTGTCATTGCTCCTTTGTTCGAGGACATCTTCTGATCTCGCAGAGGTGAGTATCGCTAAATCATCAGCATAGGCCACTATTTCCGTCTCTTCAGGTAGCTGTAGTCGTAATACATCATCAATGACCAGTAACCAAAGTAATGGTCCCAGTACTGACCCCTGGGGGACACCACCATGAACTTGGTATCGTTTGTCACCATCAAGCGTGCTAACCGTAGTCCATCTTTCAGACAGGTATTCGGAGATCTGTCTCCTAATGTAAGGGCTTATTCGCCTTCTGACTAAAGCCGCCATGATGGAGTCCCACTGGACGGTCCCAAAAGCATTTCTAATGTCGAGAATAACCAGTAAAAGAATCTTCCTGGTGCGCCATGTTCCAGCCTTGTCTGTTATAGCCCAGCTAGTTATCTTTTCAATCGCCTGAAGCGTCGATTTGCCACGCCTGAACCCATACTGGTTGTTATGAATACCCCCGCCTGTCTCTAACTCAAGCAGTAACCTTTCTGCGATCAATCTCTCAGCCACTTTCCCGATATTGTTTATGAGGCTAAATGGGCGGTAACCAACCACTTTGCATTAGCAGTCTTCTTGGGCAAGAACACAGTGCGCGACTCCCTCCAACAATTAGGGAAGGTCCTGTTCTGCAAGCAATAACTTGCCACATCTGTCATTTCCCAAGGGGCTTTCATCATAAGTTCCTTGAGGATCGCAGCAGGAATACAGTCTGGACCCGGACTCTTTTTGTTTCTGAGTCTAGATACCGCCAAGGTGACTTCATGTTGTGTGAATCGACCTACATCGCATTCAACCAGCTCCGATAGACCCGATTCAGCCACGGGAAAAAGTGTTCTTAATTGTATACCAGCAGACTCAGCTGTAAGGACAGGCAAACGTCTACCCAGTCTTCCCATGACGATCTGAAAAGGACGTCCCCACGGGTCCGAGTCCAGCTCCAAGCATAACTCCTTCCAACGTGCTCTCTTGCTAGATTTTATTAGGTAATTTAGTAACCGCCTGGCATCAGCAAACATATTTACAGCATGCTCGTACACAGCACCGCCTCTTCTACGGAGTCTAAATTTTCTCCTTCGCCAGTACTGCAGAATCCGTCTTTGGTCCGCAATCTCCGCAGTCCACCAGTAAGCGGGTTGATACCCCCTGATATTTTGGGGAATCCTCGCCATCTCCGTGACTATTAATTCCTGCAGAACCAAAGGCGTAACCTCTCTGCCATCCATGAGCTTGCGAGCAACTTTGTCAACCACTATTTCTACCTGTGTTTTAGACAATCTCAGCGGCTTTGATGTTCTCCCGATCACCGGTCGTATACCGTCAAAAGAAAATAACGTGGCAAAGTGATCACTACCAGTTTCTGACCTCAAAACTCTCCATTGATAGAGCGAAGGATCCCAACTATTGTCAACCAATGTCAGGTCTAATACAGATCTGTGACCTCTGGCTTCAAATGTATAAGAGTCGTCATTTAGACAGATCATATCAGTCGCCATCATCATTTCTGTAAAGATTTGCCCTCTTCTGTTAGTATAACTGCTACCAGCAATCGTGGCCTTGCAGTTAAAATCACCCATAACCACGGCTCTTTTCGGTGACTGTAAGATGACCCGTTGTATCTCGTCAATGTAAAGTTCATACTCAGCAATTCCAATATTAGGACTCACGTATCCAGCCACAAGGACAAAATTCGGCAAAATAATCGCTAAAATCCCCTTTCCTCTATGATGCAACTGCCATCCGATCCTATTACTGTAGCTCCTAACTACTACATCCCCGGCAGTGTTGGTGGTCCAAACGTGGCGAGCAGCTTCAATTCTATTAGGCTCAGTTATAACCAATAAATCAACATCGATTTCCATGGCCGTCGCTCCCACTAAGTCAAGAGAGAGACGACTCCTGTTGGTGTTTGCCATCAGTAACTTAGGCATCGCCTCTGGAGCCACACTTCATGCCTCCGGTGCGGTGTGTTTCGCTGCCACAGTCTAAGCACTTCATGCCTTCTCTGCAGTCCCTAATTACGTGCCCTTTCTCCCCGCAATTAAAACAGAGGGCAGACCTGTCGGGACCTTTGCAATCTATACTCCTATGCCCAGATGTCCAGTATCTCTGGCACTTGTCATTTTCTGTGCGGATATAAGCACGACAGTGTACCCAGCCTATTTTTATTCTGCTGGCGATCAGTTTAGTGGCAGCTCTATAGTTAGTAATTACAGTGGCATTGCGGGTGTCACCGTAAGCATGTCTGATAGATGTAACTCGGAAGGATTCAGAGAAGCCAGCTACCGCAGCAATAGCATCGTTAATTTCTCTTTCCGTAGTGTCGGCATCCAGGTTTTTTATATGAACGACTGCACGCCGATCCCCTCTTGTCCTCAAATCCACTTGTAACTCGGCGGCTCTGTCTCGAAGGGTGGTAGTGAACTGTGCAGCATTATCTTCACCCTTGATTCTGACTTCCAGCTCATCATTTCTGCCTTTCCTAAGGGACAATACTTCCCCGGCCTCATCCTTAGTTACTTTGTTTTTAACAGTTTTAAGTAAATCAGCGAAGGATTTTCCTTGTGCCTTCACTGCGACTATTTTGCTACCCTCAACAGGAGGAGTGGCACATCGTCTGGAGGTCGATCTGGATCTTGTCCGGGTTGTATCGAGCCTCCCAGGGACAACTAGGGAGACCATTGAGGCGTTATTCCTGTTCATGTATATTAGAATCTTTTTAATAATACTACCATGGGGACCGCTAGGCAAAACATATGTAGCATCTTTTGTCTTATCCAGCACTCGCCTTATCGCCTTTAATAAGCATCTGGCCGTCTGTTTTTCATATAGAGTCGAGTCGTAGAATATGGTATATTTTTTCTTTTGTATTTCATTCTCTTCTTGGTCTGTGATCATGGTAGTGACATCATGAGCTATCGTACCAGGTTTGATTTGTTCATTCGTGGCTCTTCTAGATTTTGGGATATCCACGAACTGGCAAGTATCCCCATGACAATCTGTGAGGGAAACAGCCTTAAATTTCCCCATAGCACGTGAGGACCATCTTTGTGGGAGTCTCTCGATTAGTTCTTCATCGTTAAGTTCAGTGTCTAAAATGTCTACCTGTTCCATTAAAAACATCTCGGTTTGAGTAGCCTGTGTCACCACATTTAGTGGTGGTGACATCTCAGATAGGGCCTTCAGACCCATATAAATTTTCTTAAGTTCGAGCTCGTGCTCGCCGATGTATTTGGTAAGTCCAGGGCCCATGTGCTGCTTTAGATCCATCATCACAAGACCAAGTTGGTATATGATGCTACCTAGACTATTAGGATTGGACTCTTCCTCCTCGGAGGAGCCCTGTCTGAAACGCTTCTTGTCTTTTGAGTCGGCCACCTTTTTAACATTCGCGGATTTGGAAGTTCCAGCTCTTTGTCCAGCCATATCTTCTGTTGGGAGTGACCCACGACGTCTCATTGTCCACGGTTGTACTCCTTGGACAATTCCGCAACCAACGAGTACCCACACGCCAAAATTGGGGGCCCAAAATTTTGGTGGGGGGGTTGGGGGGTTTCGGTAAAATGTATGTGTTGAAAAATGAGGTCCAAAAATTTCCAAAAAAATTTTTTTTTGGGAGGTGGTCAGTGGGTAGGAAAATTTGTGAATCAAATTTGGGTCGAAGAATTTCAGTTCTGGGATCTATGGATCAGAAGATAT
Organism: Lycorma delicatula; assembly: GCF_047948215.1. NCBI lineage: Eukaryota > Metazoa > Arthropoda > Insecta > Hemiptera > Fulgoridae > Lycorma > Lycorma delicatula. Next base: position 118,022,085 of record NC_134458.1, read on the forward strand.
GTGAAAAAAACTATTTTCCCTATATAACGCTCGCTAGGACTTAGACTAAATTCATACGAATTAGTAAACTTGAATGGAAAATTTTCTAGGTGGTTGTTTACCAGTTAGAAATATGCATGTATTGTCCAGTTCGTTTAACTTAGAAAAATTTCAATAAAATTGTCTATAATATAACCTCAAATTTGGTTATTAGCTTCGTAACAGAGAAAGTACTCACGATAAATATATGTAAATATCTTCTCTTATGTCTTCATTCACAAAATAACACACTGTATCACTAAAAGATAACTTAGTGTCCCCAAAATAAATCAAAAAAGATGCCTTATAGTCACTTAAACCAAAAACATAAAAAACTCTTAATAACAAGGTAAATCCGCATCCAAATCTCTTAAAAATTTACAAGTATGTCCGTTATCCAAAGCACTTAGATTCCCAAAAGTCCAAATCAATAAAAACGCCAAAAAACCAATCGAAAACACAATAAAACGCGGAGCTCAAATAGACACGTCTTAACAGACGGAGTATCCTCACTCGACTCAGCAACTCTAATGTTGTTAATAACTCACGACACATATCCTCGGTTATCTCGTTGCACGCCTCAATGATCAGCCTTCGCAGCTCCATCACTGTACGAGAATGTTTAGGGAAAATCCTTACCTTTAGAAATCCCCCAAAGAAAATGGTCACACTGATTCAAATCAGGACTGTTCAGGAGCCAGTTCTTTCCACGCGCAAAACGATTAAGATATCGGTTTAAAATGACATTTGCGTTAAACGTTTCATGCAGAAATTCTAAAACTACATTATCTGTGTGAGGTCTGGCTCCATAATGCATGAACCACTCGTTTTCTAATTGAAACCCTTCTGCAAGAAGCTGAGGAACAAAATTATTACGCAACATGTTTAGATAACGTTCTCTGTTCACAGTCTGTTCAGAAAAGAACGGCCATATTACCCCATGACTTGAGATAGCGGCCCAAACCGTAATTCTTGGAGCGTGATGCACCTTTTCATGAAGCACATGTGAATTTTCGGAAGCCCAAAAACGAAAATTTTGTTTATTAACAACCCCCTGTCTAGGTGAAAATTTACCTCATCTGAAAACCAAACATTGTCCAACAATACGTCTTCGTTTACAGCCCATTCAACGAATGCCATTCTTTGAAATTTGTTGTCAACCGTTAATTTAGGCCACACTGTTACTTTTTACGGCCACAAATGCAAATCGGGTTTTAAAATTTGCTGCACAAATCGCCTAGAAATTCCAAGTTGTGCTGCCGCTTTTCTTGTTGATTTGCCCGAGTTCCTCAGCAATGCTGCTCTGACAGCTTCGAAATTCTGTGGAGAACGAACATCGGCAGGCCGTTCGCGCTTCTTTCAAACACTGAATCATCACTATTAAATGTTTTGTAAAGTCTGCGAACTATTTTAAATGAGGGCGACCACCGAGTTTGAAAATGTGCTCGAAACCGTCTTTGTGTAAGCACCACATTTTCCGTTTCATTAAAAAACAACAGTCTTTACGCGCTGTTCAACCCTGTAGTCTTTCTATGTCAGTCATCTTGGAACAGTACACAAACAGCGCACTCGGAAAGAGAAGAAACGAATATTCATGAACTGCTGTCACTTCTGCCAACATAAAACACATTAATAATTAATTATTAACCTAAACAATTATTGCCAAAACAAATGTTTTATTATTTGGTACGCCACACTATATGTAGAAAAAAATATAGGTGATATTTTCCCTGAGAGATATTGCATTTACTCTGTTTATTGCCGGCCTATGAAACAGAGCCATAGAATTTAAAGAGAGTGTAAAGCAACATATTGTGTGCGTCTACTTAACAGGAGACAAATGATTTACGTTAGTAAAATTTTATCTTCTTTGCAGTTTAAGGAGTAAAGTTTAATTAAATACACGCGCACAGAGAGCACAAGTGTTTGTGTGTTTGTGCGCGCGCGCGTGTAGAATCGCGCTTTGTTTGAAATAGTATGTAATTCATTTACCTGAGAAAAATGTTAAACAATAAAATTGTTTATTAAATCTCTGATAAGTACAGATTGAGTGCTTACTTTTTTATAAATTTGAAACCAGAAGAAAATTTACACTCTCCTGAAAATCTTACTCTCGCCGTACGGTATCAGTTACAGAATTCGTACGTGACATACTCAAAATATCTTCATAAAAAATTATTCGTAATGTAAAATCTACTCTTTAGAAGTTACTGTTTAACTAAGAACGAATTTTCTTGAAAAACTAATTTAGTTTTTTTTTATAGTAAACTAATAAAAATTTGTTTAACATAACATTTAATTAAAAAGTTTACTCCTTTTTTTAGTAAAAAATACACAGTTTAGTACTTAGTATATCTCAACCTTTTTAGGAATAATTATTTCATCCATGTACCTATGAAAATAATGAAATAATAAAATTTTATGTTAAATCTCTTCGATTATATTAGGACAGTTAATCTAAAATTTAGTTTTATTTTCTAAATTTCATTCGTAGGAATCGTATATATCTTATAATTTGTGATATTTTGAGCCAATAACTCAAATATGATTTACTTATGATTTTTTTTCGTGGTTAAGTCTTGCTGAACAACTAATAACGGAATGTTTTTGGTAAATTTACTCTTAAATTCTTCCTTATAAATCAGTAAATGCAGTAGTAAAAAAAAAAATCATTGAGAATTAAAAAGCATTTCATGGTAAATATATGAAAAAATTGTTTCTTTTTGATGTTTTAAATGGATTTTGTTTATTATTGTTTTGTTAATCATACAGTAACATTTATTTTTTAAATGAAATAAATACTCTGAAAAAGTTACTATGATTCGATAATTGAATCTTTCCTAGAAATTAATGCATTATTTATTCTAAACCTGTTAAAAATATTAACGCTTATAATAAAAAAAGAATTTACACGTATGGGAAAAAATTAAATTGAAAAATACTTCGTTTTTTAATATATTTTTTATTTACTATTTTATAACGAGAAAGTTATATGATTTACGTTTGAAATTATTTTTTTAATGATAAATCTTATTAAAAAAGAGTCATATAAATCATTTTAATATTTTATAAATAATAATTTACACGAAACAATGTTTAAAATAGATTAGCGTTATTGTATTTTTAGCCTATATACAAAGGAAATTGTGTGAGAAATAATAATGTGTAAGAAACGACTTAAATGTTAACCTTGTTTGTAACCTTTACCGAACCATGTCGTATACATAATATACTGTGATAATGAAATACTATCTTTAATGAATTCATCGCACGCACTATTACTGAAATGCATTTATAAATTTTTAAAGGGTTTGTTGATTTTATTTTCTAACATATTCGCTTACGTCTTCCGTAGTAATTTAATTAGTAATTAATTATAAAATGATAGGAAGAATTTTTATTTATTTATATATATAAAAGTTACATTAAAAATTCATTGTTGGTGAATGCATAATTTGTAGTTTCAAAGATACATAAAACTTTTAACTATAATATAAAAATAATAACTCAGGAAAAAATTCTCTTTTTTTAAATAAAATAGAATATTTCGTTATTAATATACCACATCACATTACATTATTAATATAAATTTTTTTCTTGTTTTTTGACAAGAAAAAAATTTGTTCGTTGATATGATATCTTACAGAATAATTTTAACTAATTTTGGATACTGCATTAAAAAAGAAGAAATTTATCAGTATTACTGTATCATGTCGGGTTTTTTAAAAGACAGATCATACTATCTACTCGTATTTATTAATAACAATACATATCGTAAATTAAATGTATAGTTTTATTTAAAATTTTTCTAGTTAAAATAAATGTAAATTTATACAGATATATGGATTAACAAACATATATTTAAAAAATTTAGTAATAATAATATCTGTAATTCATGGAAAATGTCTTTTACTTGTTAAAATGTATCTTGATCGATCTTTTCGCTTATAAAGCGTTTGATCAGATTCTCTACGAAGACCGGTCGGGAAGTTCTCGGCCCGACAAAGAAAGCACAAGAATTTCAGAATTTTTTTTCAACAAGCCATTTTGCAATTCCATACATTTAGACCAACGACTTTCAAACATTTTAAAATCCTCAGTATAATGAGATTTGTCCAACTCTGAAAAATAAGCTGTTTATTCAGCTTTGAAATCATCATTTGCATTGAAATTTTTGTCCGGCGAGCCATTTCTTCAGACTTAAGAAGAAGAAGTAATCAAGGGAGCCGAATAAGGCGCGTGTGGAAGCTCATCGAAGCGTAGATCATAAAGAGTTTTTCCAGCCTCAACGCGAAACGTGTATGCAGGTATATTACGTGGTGAAAGAACACTTTCTTTTTGCCTAGATGAGGACGTTTAGCATCCTTCAATCGGTGCAGTAGTGAACCCGTATAATCTCTCTTGATGGTCCTGCTTTTTACCAGTAGTCTATGAGCATCACGCTACGAGAATTTAAAAAAACCGTAGCCATCACCTCTAATGAAACCGTTTTTGCTTTCTCTGAAGGACTTGCATGCACCTGCTCCCACCTACTGTTTGGCTTTGCCGTTTTGTTCTGGCGTGTAATGGTTAATCCACGTTTTGTTTACTTTTATAAAACGTCAAAGCAACTCAGCGGAGTCGCTTTTAAAGTTTGGTTAAAATTACTAAAAAAATATTCAGTTTCATTAAATTATTGGCCATACTCAGAAATTATTATGAATTATACTAAATGCGTCATTTTAATTCTTTTCGCCTATTAAGTTCTCCGTATTTATTGATGAGTTATTGAAGTCAAAGAAAATAAATTTTAATTCTACGCAACAATTATAAATTATAAAAAAACATCGTCGTAATTAATAAATTTTAAGCAAGAAAATCATAGTTTTATTACATGTATAAATTTACTGTAGGCATACAAGTATGATGCCATTGTCGTAAGGTGGGATTACAAGAAATTTAACTACAGTGTGTTAGTTAAATGTACACTAAATGAGCTGAAGGTTTGCCCCTGTCTTTGTCAACCGAATTGTCGGCTGATTTTGGCGGGATGGGCGAGCGGGGTTTGTTGTACTGTCTAACCACATGACATCACCCGATTACTAATTACATGATACATTTGTACTGGTCTGTTGTGTTGTTGGTCTGTTTGTACTAGTCTGTTGTGTCGGCATATAAAATGCCAACACAACAGATTTCAATTCAATGACTGTATACTATAGCGGGCGGCGTATTGCTGTGCACAGGCTGACGGCTGGCTTACCACGCTATTAACTATACTGAAAACTTTAACCATGTACTGCATATTCTGAAAGTATACGTAGCTATACGAGATGTTTTCCTAAAGGAATGACTATCTAACTGTTCCACCCATCCTATCTATCTATCTTTCTCGCACGCAATGTGCACAGCTATACTCCGCCCTCTATACACTTGAATCGGTAGTTGACGAGGGGAAAACTTTCAGCTCACATATTGCACTCGTATTAAAAACTAAGAGTACATTTAACTTAAAATATCTTTTTTTTTTTGCCTATCGGATTCACAATCTATATATTACTGTAGGTAAAAGTGCAGTATTAATAGTAATTATTTTTCTTAAAGCGAAGTAGCTATTGTTCTAAACTGATCTGTAGACGCTTGACAGTAGTTAATGCAGTCGCGGAGTGAACTTCGCTCACTTGTTCATGCACCTGAATCTAAATGAAAATTTAAAAAAGTATAGTTAGGTTTTTCATGAATTAATTCACCGTAGACGCTTACAAAGAAACAAGCTTGTGTGTGGAAACATGAAAATAGAAATTTGTAGCTTACGGAAAATGCCATGCCTGACCGGGATTCGAACCCGTGATCTCCAGACGCTACCACAGAGATTGGCAAAGTTTTGTAATAAATATTAATTCGAATTTTATAGATGATGACTACTCAACAAATTTTATTTCATTACGATTAGTGGATGTGGAAATAACATTGTTTTTTTTTTTTTTTTTTTTTTTTATAAACTATTGACATCGTAATGATATGATATTTGAGGAAGATAAGTCCATATTTCAAAATATGTTTACTGGATATTTTACAGAATTTATTTTTCGACATTATTAAGTTAAAAAAAAATCTTTTTCCTCCGATTTTCTGAAAATGTAAGTGATGCGTGTGTTATTAATAATATAATTTATAACGCCAGTTTTTCATTTTCTAACTACATATTTTTGGATTGATTAAATTAGACTAATTTTTTCTCCGCGGATAGGCCTTCAAGGACCACGCAAATATTTCATGTAGTTACTTCCAGAAGTCCTTCATTCTTTCGCACCGTTTAGCTCTTCTTTCTTCAGTCCATTCTCTTTTATTGAGTTTTTCTTTTCATCTAGAGTAACTTTTGATTCTAAATTTTTTTTCTGTATTTTTTCGGCAGATAGTCTTTTAGAAGAACTTTTTGATTTCTTCTTTCATCTGTTTAACCTAGCCACCTTGACCTTTAGTCCAGATTTTATTGAAAATTTGTTTGTTTAGTCTTGATTGGTTGATTCAGACCGCGTGTCCATAGATTATTAGTGGTAATTTTCTTATTGTTACTTCCAGGTCTTTAATTTTATCGTATATCTCTTTATTTGATCTCAGTCTGTGGCCTTGTTGTATTTTTCTTGGACCATAAATCCTTAAAATTCTTCTTTCTAAATCATATTGAGTGGTTTTTCTATTCGTTATATTTATAGTTTCCATGGCGTACAAGATGACTGGTTTTACGACTGTGCTATGCCTTAATTTTGTATGTATAGAAAGGTTCTTTTTATTGTAAATATTTTTGGAAAATTTATCAGATGAATTAGTCGTTTTTTAATAACTTGCATCTCAACGTTTCATTCTGAACGATTCGGAAACTTCCTTTCTCGTACGGGTGAAGTTGTCTTATTAGTGTTTTTACAGGACTGCCCAAAAAGGAGTGTGATATATATAGGGAGTATGTGTGTATATATGTTTATTCTACCGTAGCAGCTCAACGGCTGAACCGATTTAGATGTGTGACCCCGTGTTGGAATCCTTTCGTTACTGGAAGTGTCATAGGCTGTATAAATACACACACACACACACACACACACACACACATATATATATATATATATATATATATATATATATGTTTAAATAAATTAAAAAAAAATTATACTGTATACAAAATGTTCACCCGCATACTGTTTAATTATCCTATATTAAAGAGCAATGTTTTTTCTTTTGCAGTCGTGTTTTTTAATTTTTAATATTTATTTCTTGTTGGGATATTTATACTGGCACTGTCATCATTTCTGTATAGTATTACAAAATTGTAAAATTATAATACTGTAAAATATAATTAGTTTGGAGTAATATTATAGGTATAATGTGCATACTGTCGTAAATATATTTTTTCTTTAATAAACGAAAGAATTAACCTTAATACAATGTTGTATATTATTTCTTTGAATTATTGTAAAATTTAAATGCAGTGAATGATTACTGACTGATTGATTACCTTGTTTAGTTTATACAACATGATAGTTAGTTACCTCTAAAACAACATATAAACACACACACACACACACACACACACACACACACACACGCACGAATATTTATATGCACATTCAAAGGTATATTTAACATTAGATATCTGTCTACTATTCTTGTTAACTGACCTTAGCCTATAAAAATAGAAATAGAAATTGAAAGAAAAGGCATATATCAGAAAATAAAAAATAAGATGTTTTGTTATCATGACATTGAGGAAAAAATTGCTTTAATAAATTATATACCCGGTTGATATTTTATTTAATAATAATATTACCTGAAGTAACATTATATTTACATCGTTGATTGATTTTCCTACCAATAAATTGCCTGTAACTGATAACTGACGTATATTAACATATACACGGTATATTGTTGAAGTAAACATTATCATAGGTCATACTTTATTGACATTATATAAAATTCCATTATTTCCGACAGACTTTAACGAAATTTATGCATTATTTTATTTTAATTAAAAGTATTATTTAAAAAGCAAGAAACCTTCATTTCGCTTTGATGTAATCCTGTATTTATTTCAAAGAAAAAAAAATTTTTATTGTAATTTATTGCTTAATTAATTTATATAGTGACATCGCCTTTTATATGTAAGTGTGCAGACATGATTTTTATTATTATAATTGATGGATTGAATAATTGATTTTATTATGCTGTCACAGTTACTGGTACAACCGGTCAGTTTTTATAATCATAAAATAAGCACACACTATTATGCAGATGAAAGATTATGTACGACAAATTACCCCGCTTTCCTAACTAGTTAATCCCTCTCTTAGAAATCTTCGACTATATACCGAGTGATTCATATAATATACATGATCTCCTTTAAGCGCTTTTTTTTTTAACAAGAATGGTGCTACAAATGTTTAATTGATTTTGAAATTATTTTACCTTTACATCAAGTGATGAAAATGTTCCTTCCATTTCCAAGATTATCCGAACATGTCGTTCCATGTTACTGGTTGTGTGATGGGGCATTGTGTTTTTAATGTTTAATTTCTTGCGTAATGTTCCGTTTCAAATCATCTAATGTCCAAAAGCGTATAATGTATACTCTTTTTTTCAAATAAGCACAGAGGAAGAATATGGTGGGGTTAAATTGGAGATTGAATATTCCATGCACTTAAGTGCCCTTGGAATCCTGATACAGAAGAATATATTCGGCTTAGTTAAGAAAGCAAAAGGAGACCACTTCACTTCAATTTTTTTTTTAAACTTTGGAATCGGTATTTGTTATTCTAAGAATAGCATATTGTTTTTAATAGTTGTAAATTCATGCCGGTCACCTACAACCGGCTTAGCTATGGACTTTAACGTACGTATATCAGTAAGTATGGAGTAAATATAAATAAATGTGTCTTTTATAAATATTTATTTTTACTCTGTAAAAGTAAAGTATCCTTTAAATTAGTAAAACTCGTTCTTATTGATCTTTTTCTATATAAAATGGCATCCTTTTGCGACACAATGAACTTTTTAACTTTATTATGTGGCAAATCATAGATATAAAAGTGCTTGTGTGTGATAATATAAGTTTTATATATATGTATATAAAATTTACTCAGAATGAACAAAATTATCAACTCATTTATGTGTGAATATCTGGATGTGCGCATGTCGGCTTTAATGCGTTTTTATGTATGTGAAATGTATTGCAAATGATGAAAAAATAATTGATAGTTACAGGTGTATTTTTTTCAATTGTATGTAATTAATTCGATTGTAGTTTTCATTGAATGAAATGTAGGTTAATCCGTAATCGTTTTTGCGTTTTGTTTTATTGATTTTTAACAATCGATGTGTTATAATTTCAACTCTAATGTTATAGAAAAAAATATACTTATTTTTTATTCTAGTCAAAATGTGATTTAATTCATATTTAAATGAGTATGTATTCATTTCCCGGCTAGGGTTTAGCATTTTTTTCTCACCTGTCATTTCCTCTAACTTATGTTCTTTCTTAAGTATGTGTGTAGAATATCTTATGTCTTAGTTAGACTATTACAAAAAAAAAAAGATTATGAGGTCTTTAATATTGTAAATTAATTGCTGTAACAAAAAAAAATAATAATGTGGACACCACATGACTTCCTTGTACGCCTGCTAAATTACATATACACATTTTCTGCTGCACTTCATTTAAACTTATTTCATGTGAAAGTAAGATACGATCTTCCAATTCTTTAATAAAGTGGACAGTTACAGAAATGCTGAAATGTTAGTTTTTATTAACATCAAATATTTATAAAATTATTAATTCAACAATCTTACCTGAAATATTAGAAAATTCCTTTTATTACACTTTAAATAAATGTAAGACTTATGTCTATAACTGTCTAATACTATGTTTTTTAAATTATTATGATGTAACCGTCAACAAAAGCGAAACAGGAGAATGTTACTAAATTTGATGGCGATATTTATTATCAAGCAGACTGATACAAATGCATAAATACGAGTAAAAAGAATTTTGTATTTATACAGGAGAAATGGAGAACCAAGTACGTGTTACTTTTTTTCCTTCGGTGAGTCGGATAAATGCCATTAACACACGCCCCATAAATGGGGTATTGTCGGACTTGCACAGGTTCCGCTAGATGTTACTGATGAGCGTTTGCTTACCTGCACCCTACCGACTAAAACTCGTCTCTCACCGATCCTGCCCCCAAGACAACTGGCGCCCACCGTTAGGCACTGCACGTTCGTCTCGGATTATCGTGGCAGCAGTCTCTGCCCTCCCTGTCTCACCATTCTCCAAGGGGCTTCCTATCGGGGTCTCCCCAGCTTTATTGATACACGCAGACATCCTCTTCTGGGTTGCTGACGCACCTTCAGCTGGAGAGCTACTCTCCTCGGCCCTACTCAACAAGCTCCAGACGTGCATTGCGCACGTTCTCCGCTTTCCACGACCCTCTCACACCTTGAGAGTCCTCTAAACCATCATCGGGGAGCTTCGACTCCCTCACTCTTGCGTGTGAGCGGACTAAAACACCCTAGGCATAAAGGCTATCTCCCTGGCCCTACACGTCGCCATGCTTCGACTCCATCCTGATTTTTGAAGTCTTTCGCGATTTTTTTTTCTGTAAGTATATAATTACATCTCATCCCAGCCGTTCCTTGTACAAGTTAGTGTTACCTATTGACGCATATTATATTTCAATATCATTACACACACACACACACACACACACACACACACACACATATATATATATATATATATATTTCATTAAATTCAATGAAAATAAAAACAAAACTGGAAAAGGTTGCTAAAGTGTTAGTGATCAGATTTGTACGCCTATAAATAATACTCTGATTACGTGTCTTCATCACAAAATACTAACACGCAATATTCAATTATACTCAAGAAAAATAGCTGTAAAAATTCCCTTAGTATTTTATATTAATTTTTGTTCACGTTGCTCAAGTAAATATGTGGTGTAAGTGAGAACGTGACGGATCCGTAACCATGCACACATTGGTTCGAATCCGACTTCATATGCGTATTTTTTTCTTTTTAACTTTTTTTATCCTCTGATTGTAGAAATTTTTGAATTAAAATGAAAAGTACATAAAATTTTATTTCACTAATAACGTTGATATTTTTTCATATTTTTATTTTACAATTAGAGGCTAATATTTATTAAGAAATCAATATATTTAAAATAAAAAAAAAGGTTAAAAAAATTATATATCATCATTTAAGTAATATTTAATAATATTTTATGAAACATTAGGAATGATAAAATTCCGAACTTAATTTTCAGTCAGAAAATTACTTATACTAGAATCAAGTAGCAATTATATGATTAAATGATGAAGAAAGACAAACTATGATTCAGGAAAGAATGGGGGAAAAAATGTAATTTGTCATGTTGCTTTTTAAGTAGTATATAAAAGAAGAGATACGAGGATTGAAGATCAAATTTGAATGCGGAATAAATTATAAAAGAACAACAAAAAAAAGTTAAAATTCACTGATAACATCGTTATTTTAGGAGAATCTAAAGATGAGTTAGATATACTGAATGGTATGGATTCATTACTAGGGAAAAATTATAGTTTTAAAGTAGCTAAGATTGAAACGGAGGTGATTAAATATGACAGAAAGGAGGATATTTAGTAATACAATTACAAAGGATACCCGACTTAATACATACATCAAAATAGTTTGGCACTAGGAAGGAGAGTTTTATGCTTCAAATCGAAATGTTGAGGGATGAAGATAATGACTTGATCGTATAGTAATGAGTCAACATTTCATTTTAATGAAAAAGATACAAACATAATTTCCGTATCAAGGGGCTAGAAACCCCCCCATGATTACTTACAGTGAGAAAGGAACCCCAACAATAAAACCTTTTCTTTTCCGATATATCGACGGCAAGTTTACGGGCCGTTATTTTTCGCTACAGCAAGCGTAACTGGCATAACTCTATACGAAATCGGTTGAATGACGTTTTCTCCTATCGCTGGTTCGGTCGGCATAGACCAGACCACAGAGCTTGTTTGTGGTGGCTTCGAAAGTCACCCGATTTGATTTGTAGTTTTATAAAGGATCTTGTGTTTATGTTTCCGCTATATATTGATCTACCCGATTTGAGGTACAGGGTTGAAGCAGCTGTTGCTTCCAATTTTCTAGACATGCTATTTAAATTATGGTACGATTAGACGCGTGCTGAGTAACGAAAGATGATCACATTAAACATTTGTTGGGAAAAACTGTATCAGTTAGTCTTTCATTTATTTGTGGTTCATTACTATTAGTCTAAAGTTAAGAGATATTAAATAGCTTTAAAACCCTAATATTCTATTTTGTACATCTTAGATTTGTGTAGAGCTTTGCACTTTATAGTCGTGAAACGTGGAAAATAGGAAAACAGAAAGGAAAAGAATATAAGTCTTTTCAATTGTGGTATTCAGGAAGATTATAAAAAATAAATACCTGGATAAAGTTCAAAATGAAGTCGCAAGAGAAATAAGGAAAGTAGATGCTTTATAGATGAAATAAAGGCACTTTATATGATAGGAAAAACGTAAAGGAAAAGAATAGGGGTTTTTGAAATATAGTGTTAAGAGGATGTTGAAAATTAGATGGATTTATTACGTTTAAATCGAAAAGGTGTTAAGATAAATAGAAGAGGAGAGAAATCTTGGTAGAATTTTGTAAAAGACGAAATAGGTTGTTAGGCCATGAGTCAATCATTTAGGTTTTGGACATGCACTAGTATGGTAATCTGGCCTAAATTAAAAACTGTAGAAAAAGAGAAGGATTAATATATGTGAAACCGGATAATTGAGAGTGTAGGGTGTAATAGGTATTTTAATGATTGAAGATCAACTCGTAACAGAAAGAAATGAATGGCATCAAACCAGCCGTTAGTGATGATTAATTAAAAGAAAAGTATTGTCTTTTATTTTATTTCTATTGATAAGGTAATAAAAATAATTACTTCCAATTCATCACTTGAGTAAGGATTAAATTTTAAGCTCTATGCAGATACCAGAAAATATTAGCTAAATCGCTCACAGTTATTTTATTACACATATGGTACACGTAATAAAATTATATTGTGTTATTATTATTTTTATTACAGTTATAATTATATTTTTGTTTTAGTTCATAGGTTTTCAAAATATCACCTGTAAATTTGTCATAGTCATTAAATAAATTAATAAATAAGTCCTTGAGAAAAATCATAAAATATATTAAAATAACCCATAAATAAGTAATAAAATTATAGAATATGATAGGTTACAATCTAATATAGTTTTCTAGTTGTCTGTTTTGTAACAAACGTCATTTTATATTATTTAGTATAAAAATAATAGCATATTAGCCCTGAGGTAGATAATTCCCCACGTCCGGAACACAACATCTATGTTCCACGTCCAGGGCGGCAACAGCTGTACTTTCGTACATTACATATAGCTGGCTAACGGGGTTCCGAGTAATAAATTCCTCGGTTATGCTTTGTTAAGTTTGACCTGGTTCCAATTTCAGGTCACTAAACGGACTGGACTTTTGGCTACCTGCAGGAAATGGAATAACAAACGATTTTGGAAATGGATTCATACCACTCTTAGAGCTGGCGGTGTGGCGGCCAGGGTCAATGTTATTGCAGGTGTAACGGAGACCCTTCCGTTGTCCGCATGCCCCCTGCGATGGCAAGCATGTAGCAATGGTGCCCATGTATGTCGGTGCATGGGAGCTCTGAAAGCTTCGGTGAGTAGGAGCCTGGAGTCAGTGCAGAGACTGCGCATCCGCTCTCTGCCAGGACATATGCCGGTTCCACCGGAGTACCGGATCGGACCTCCAAGGTTAGTAGCCCTGGAGTGGGGGTGTACCCCGGCGGCTAGCCTTGCTACAGAAGGGATCCACTGTTCATGAATATTGAACAATCAAACGTGGCAGAGGGTGCACGTAAACACCCTCGTTTAGAATCCCCCGATTCGCCACAAGCGAAGAGGAAAAAGAGCAAGGAGTCAGATAAAATTAAGAGAGATGCTGACAAAATCAGTAAGGAAGTGAGAAAGTCTTTGTTTGGAAACATTCTTCCCAAACCAAGATTTTTAATTATTACAAAGGAGAATGGAAACTTCCAAAAAGTTAGTCCATTCTTAATCGCAAGAGAAATTACAAATTGTGCTGGTGGTCCCGTTAAAGAAATCCGAAAGACTTTTAATGGATTTCACGTCGAAACTATCAACGACGTGCAAAGCCAGAAAGTCCAGGCGTTGAAGAAGATCGGTGAATTTGCGGTTTCTGTTCAACCGCATAGCACACTGAACTCATCCAGAGGAGTTGTTGTTTGTCGCGATCTTCTTAATTGTACAGAAGAAGAAATTGTACAAGAAATGTCGAGTCAGGGAGTAACTCAATGTCGCAGACTTACTATGAGAAGAAATGGTGAGATTCTTCCTTCGGCCTCGCATGTTTTGACATTTAATAGGCCGAATCTTCCTGAAAAGGTACGAGCTGGCATCCATCAGCTTGATGTACGAGCTTTCATCCCGCAGCCGATGAGATGTTTTAAGTGTCAACGATTCGGACACACAGCAGCAAGATGTGAAGCGCAGGAAATATGTATATGTGGAGAGAAAACACATGAGGGTGACCCATGTAAAGACCCTCCAACCTGCGTTAACTGTAAAGGGCATCACAATTGTCGTTCAAGAAACTGCCCTACATATAAATTAGAAACAGCAATTCAGGAAGTTAAAACGCTTCAGAAGGTAAGTTATCCTGAAGCAAAGAAGATTGTTATTAAGCGTACACCACGACCATCGACTTCTTATGCAGAAGCAGCGGCTGCCCCTAAAATTAATGTGGAGCAGTTGCTTAACACGATGGCACCAAGTCTTGTGACGATGATTGAAAGAATCATTGATTCAAAGATTGAGTCGACTCATCAGAGAAAACAAAGTAAAGATGAGAAGGCTCATCCCCGGACTGACGCCGTTGACATGAGAGACACACCAGCGCCGTTTAAAAAACCAGCTAAATCTGCGATTGTAAAGTCACCAACTTGTGTAAGAATTAAAAATCTTGATTTATCTGACAAAGAGAAACAGATCGCTCCGTCGTGTAGTCACAAATCTAAAGAAATTGTGACAAGAAAACCTGAATCTGCGGAAATGGAGGTGCAAGTTATTATAGAAAAAGCACCAGGCCCAGATGAAATAAAACCTGTACCAATAGAGCCTCCAAAAGCGCAAAGATCAGCTTCGGTGAGAGCATCTATTTCAGCTGGACCCAGTACTGCAGTAGAGATAGAGTCGGCTCATCCGCCGCGGAGACATCATCGCACATTAATTTAGATTCTTTAGCAAAGATGCTAACAGCTCCGGCGAAAGTTTCATCAACTGACGTCAGCCGAAGAACGTCACTGGCATCCGAAATTGAGGAAGACGATGCCATGTCTGAGGCCTCAGATACGCTGTCATCAGAGGTTGAGGCCGTCAGAAGAATGGAGAAACGTAAAAAAGGATGGCCGAAAGGAAAGCCTAGAAAGTAATTTTATTGGATCAGAAGTTATAAGAAAATTAAAATTTTGATCATTTTTTTGACACATGAAAATGTAAAATATTGAACCCTTTTTTTATTTTTTATTTTTGAAGTGTGATGGGGCTAATGACCAAAGTAGTCGATGCCCCTAAAAACCTCAAAAAAAAAAAAAAAAAATAGCATACTTTCTTTATATCAGTACGTACATTTTACACATTCATATTAATTTACATTGATAAAATTACAAAGAAAAATAAAACAAAGGAAGAATTATTTAGTTGCTAAGTATTTTCCTTTTGAGTTTTACTAAGATTACTACAAACTTCCATAAATGTTATTTTAAGCTAATTTTCAAGTTGTTTTATTTTGTTGAAAATTGATTTATGTATTTTCTTTCTTATAAATTTATAGTTTGAAATTCTTGTATGTTCTTAAATTTTTCTATTTATGATATCTTTCATTATTTTACCGAAAAGCTATTGAAATCTGTTAATATAGTAAGCGGCAACAAAAAACTCCGAAGAATTAATTATACAGAGCGAGTCAGAAGTATGGAAACCCTTCAACAACTTTAAAACCGTTGCAGATAGAATACTATTTCAGGATAAAATATCGGTCAACTACTGCACTTTTTGACGAGAAAAAACACTCAACCCCTTCCTGGGGTGTGGCCTAGGAGTTGTAACTAATTTTTTAAATGGTAACACCCTTTGCGTGATACATCATTTTAAAAGTCTCTTTTAAGACAAGAAAAATGGTATAAAAAAAAAACTAGTACGATACCCAAAATAGCGGCGGGATAAATTTTGGATTTTAGAAATTACTGAATTTAGTAAGTTAAAATAATGAAATTAAATTAAATTTAATCTAATTTAAATAAAATCTCTTTTAAAAGTTAAATTTAAATTTCTGAAAATTTTTATTTATTTTTTTATTTTTTAACACAAAAAATTGTTTTATTCCATTCAACGAGTAAATAAATAAAAATATTATCACCTAATCATGCTGATCAGCTGATCATTGATGGCCATTGTTGCAAAATTAAGCTTACTTCATTGTTGCGTAATATTACATTTGAAGTGTTACCCGGCCTTGGCTGCATATGTTCACTTTTAACAAAGTTTTCCAACACATGTTGACTTAATTAACGGGGAAATCTCCGCAGTGTTCTGTCGAATTTCTTATTTGAGGTCGTCAGTTGTTTTTGCACTTTATCCATAAGATAACTCCAAAGAAAAATTACAACGGTGTCGAGTCATGATCTTGGCGGCCAATCCACATCACCTCGCTGTGAGATATGACCATTAAATTTTTCTTGCAATATCTGCCTGGTTTCATTAGCAGTGAAGCATGTTGCGCCGTCTTGTTTAAACTACGTGTCTTCTACATCCATATCATTAATTTTACGCCATAAAAAGTTTGAAATCATCTCACGATATCGAACTCTATTGACGGTAACGGCATCTCCATTTTTACTTCCTTGTACGAAGTAAAGGAAGTACTTTAATCGCGAAAAATTTCGGTTTTCAGATTTCAACGGAAATATCCATTTTGAGCATCCTTGAATTCACTTTGACTAGTTTCGGCGTGACGTCTATCCCTACGTACGTATATGTGTCGCATAAATAAAAAAAACAATTAGCCGTAGGATGTTGAAATTTTGGATTTAGGACTGTTGTAACATCTAATTGTGCACCTCCCTTTTTAATTACAATCGACTGGACAAAAGTGTTCAAAACAGCCCAAAATCCAAAAAGATTTGGATATTGGTCTTTTTCTTAATTGCATTAATAAGCCCTCATTGAGAGCTTTTTAACGATATCATAAGTGGTACTTATTTTCATGGGTTCCAGAGTTAAAGCCAAATAAAATTTTAATTAATGAAATATTTGGAACTTAGAATGGGAAGGCAGATCGGTTCGAATCTGACTTCAACTCTTTTTTGTAACTTTTTTTTAATTGAAATATATTGATTTAGTAATAATTATTAACCTCTGATTGTAAAAAAAGTTTTACGATAAATAATAATTCTTCAATAATAATAAAAAAAAATATGAAAAAATATCAGAAGTTATTAATGAAATAAAATTTTATGTACTTTTCAGTTTAATTCAATAATTTTTACGGAGTTTAATAATTATTCATATATCAATATATTTAAATTAAAAAAAAATTTGTATATGAAGTTGGATTCGAACCTATGTGTACTTTGTTACGGATCCGACACGTTCTCACTACACCACGTACCTACTTGAGCAACGTGAAACAAAATTAATATACAACTAATATAAAATACTGATACAGACACCACAAAAAAATGTGATGTAATGTGGTGTCCACCACAATGCAATTGTGTAGCTGTCCACTTTATTAAAGAATTGGAGGATGTTATCTCACTTTCAAATGAAATAAATTTAAATGAAGTGCAGCAAAAAATGTGTATATGTAATTTAATAGGCGTACAAGAAAGTCATGTAGTACCCACATCAGATTTTTTTTGTGTGTTTTTCGATTTGAAGGCAGCGTGAATATCAAGATTTGCAAAAAACCCCACTATCCAAAGTTTTGACTGATCATCATACTTTCTCATAGCTATAGCTGCTGCAGTAGCTGTTTATCTATAGGTTTACGTACTCTTACGTGGTTTTTTTTTTGCAACTTATTTAAATATTTCATCTATTTTATCACCGCTGTTAAAATAAGTACAAAGTTTCGTAATTTTAATTAGGGGCGACTAAAAGGAATGGGAAGAGGAAAAATTCGTCGGTACCCACAAACATCTCTTAGAATTGAGAAGAGTCGCATCGGAGTGATACAATAGGTTGAAAGTTGTCCAGTCAGGTATCAAATCAATACTTATTTCTGCTATTCTCAAATAAATACAAATTTTTTGTATTTTTATTTTAGTAAACCCTCCACATTAAGATACCACGTACGTATTTTAATAAGAAGATGGGATGGATGAAATGATAAATGAAAAATGTTAAACCCTTGCCTGGAACAAACCCTATTCCAGCTGATCTAGAAAATAACGTGCTTAATACTATACCAGTTTAACTGGTAGATGTAATTTTTTAACAAAGTTATAAAGCTTTGAAATTACAATAACAAGAAAAAAGGCGGTAAACGATTTTGCATAATTTTCAATAGTTTATTTTGGTTTTTTCAAAGATATTGTATCTCACAAAAAGTATAAATCTTTATTCGGTATAAAATTCAATTCTATCTATCTTGTGGTTCATAAAATAAAACTCTTAAAAAACATTCTTTTTTGACGCGTACTCATATTATAAGTTAATAAAAACTTAATTTATTTTTAAATTCATTTATTTCATTTTCAATAGCATTTTCGACGTAAATTTACCTCATCTGAAAATGTCTTTATTGATTCATTATGAGTACGCTGATATAATTAACGACGTTTAAAAAAGCAATAAATAGATTAAAATTAATTCAAAAATCAATATTTATAGCCATTATCGCATTAGTGTATAGTTATTCTGCGAGCACAATCCGGAATTTAAGGTCGGCTGATTGTATTATTTTGCATATATTGTTTGCTGGTTCATTGTAATGCATATTTATCGTTTGATTTAAAATAAAATTGTTACCACTAAGCATTCTTTTTAAGTTTTGCTTGTTTATATGTTTTAAATACTCAAAAAAATTCATATGTTGATCATTATTGTAGAAATGTAATAACTACAGTCAAATTTTTAAAGAAGTATATATAAATAAATGAATAATATATTTTTTTTTTGGTTCATAAGTAAAAATCGATTGTTAATGTAAATTCTTTTATGTCATTTTTACTTCCTTGTACGAAGTAAAGGAAGTATTGTGATCACGAAAAATTTCGGTTTTCACATTTCAACGGAAATATCCATTTTGACTAGTTTTGGCGTGACGTCTGTACGTACGTACGTATGCATCTCGCATTACTCAAAAATGATTACCTGTAGGATATTGAAATTTTTGATTTAGAATTGTTGTAACATCTAGTTGTGCACTTCGCCTTTTGATTGCAATTGACTGGACCAAAAGTGTCCAAAAAAGCAAAATATTCGGATTTTGAGCTTTTATTTAACTGCAGTAATAAGCCCTCATTGAGAGATTTTCAACGATCTATCATAAGCGTTACTTGTTTTCATTGGTTCTAGAGTTTAGCCAAATAAAATTTTAATTAATGAAATATTTGGATCTTACAAGGGGAAGGCACATCGATTCAAATCCGACTTTATTTCCTTTTTTATTAATTTAAATATATTGATTTGTTAATTATTATTAACCTCTGATTATAAAAAAGTTTTTAGAATAAATAATAATTCAATAACAAAAAAATTTTTTGAAAAAAAATCAGAACTATTACTATTATTAATAAATCATTGTATTTAAACTAAAATAAAATTATGTAATGAAGTCGGATTCGAACCGGTGTGTCCATGGTTACGGATCCGACACGTTGTCACTTACACCACATAACTGCTTGAGCGATGTGAAACGAAATTAATGTATAAACTAACATAAAATGTTGTTACGGTCACCACAAAAAAATATGACGCAGTGTGGTGTCCACCACAATGCAATTGTGTAACTGTCCTCTTTATTAAAGAATTTGAGGATCATACCTCACTTTCAAATGAAATATGTTTAAATGAAGTACAGCAAAATATGTGTATTTGTAATTTAATAGGCGTACGAGGAAGTCATGCGTTGTCCAGATCAGATTTTTTTTTTTTAATGATAGTAATTCGAAGTATGTTACGTTGTAGCCATTCTGATTAAAATAAAATTATTATGTAACTTAATAGTAGATCTAAGAAATAAATGACTTCATATTACAGTGCGTTCGGAGATTTGCAGTGAACTGGAATTATGGAAGAGTAATGATTATACTT
This sequence comes from Lycorma delicatula, assembly GCF_047948215.1. NCBI lineage: Eukaryota > Metazoa > Arthropoda > Insecta > Hemiptera > Fulgoridae > Lycorma > Lycorma delicatula. Next base: position 118,042,554 of record NC_134458.1, read on the forward strand.
AATTATTACCTTGTATTTTTATTTCATTATTTTATAGAAACTGATATTACAATAACTGGAATAATTAATAAAAGGTGTTAAAAATGACCTCCTCCAACATGAATACAACATTGCACACGTCTCAATTTGTTTTCGAACACTTTAACCGGCCGATTTACAGGATTGTCTAGTACGTATACCGTTATTGCGTTTTTTAATTCATTAGTCGTGCGTAGTCTGTTGCGATACACTATTTGTTTCGCTGCCCCCCATAGAAATTAATCCGGGGGAGTCAGATCAGGCGATCGTGCATGTAACAGTCACTATTAACTGTATTTTTAAAAAAAGGTAGGACTCATAATGCGCGTTCTACTCACACCGACCCAGACTCCAATTTTCACTTCCTGTAAAGATTGTTCGTGTAATTCATGGGGGTTAGTTGCCGACCGCAGTCGTGTAATCTGTGAATTAATATACCCTCCCAGATGAAACCACACTTCATCTGTAAAAAAACTTAATTTCGATGATAACTACGGAATTTTATAAATAAAACGTTTAAACCATTGACAATAATATAGTCTTTTGGCATGATCTATAGGTTTAAATTCTTGAACACACGTTATTTTCGGTGGGGGGGGGGGGAGTTTCAGTTCTTTCGTTAACAAGTTTATGTGCGGTAGCAAGTCCGATATCTTGTTGCTGTGCTAACATGCACAAGATTTTGATGTACTTTCGCCCATAGCATCCGAAATATCAAGCAGCTTCTGTTCGTTTTGTTTAGGATCTTCCTTTTCAATCAGCGACTTCAACAGTGGCTGTTGCCCGAAATTTTTCTATAAGAGTTTGAACTGCATTGCAGCGAGGAACAGGAGTATTTGGAAAGTTTTTGGAAAACTTATCCTTCACTAAATCAGTATACATGTCACCTACACGGAAGACGTGTTCAACGAGTTAAATGCGTTCTTCTACCAAAAGAACCGTTTCGTTTTTCGCAACTACTGATAGCGATAAACGAAACAACATGAAACGAAACACGTTCAATCACAACTTAACAACTGACGTCTTGATTTATTACTGAGCAACGCTCAACCAACCTACAGCGCAATCAATATAACGCCGAAAGAACAGAATGCACCACATAATACTAAAGCATACTGCACAGCGACTTTTCGAATTTACTGTACTATATGAGAAGGTGGAACTGGCAAAATTAACTCTTAGTTACTTTGATTATTCCTCACTTGCTAGTTGAGCTTCATATCTAAAATACCCAAATTTACTAAATTAAATACTACCCAAATTTATAAATTAAAGAAAATTTTCATAAATTTCCTTTAGTTAGGGTGGCTGAGTTTTGGTTGACCTTGAATTGACAATCATCTAAACTGGTCATTCTGTCATGTCTGTATAATCTATTCACCAATAATATAATATGTAAAAATGAAAAAATATAAATTTAAATTGTGTTTGGATCGACTTGGCAGTGACATTAAGGTTTCTTATGAATAATTAACGAAATAATGACTAAGTTACGCAACCTTATCCATCCTTACATCCGGGCGATACGGCTCAAGCTCATAAAACCTTCTGATTTGAAAAGGCTAGTTATTCTTTTTATGTTGGAATATGAGGAAAATGCTATCTCTAGATCTCCCTACAACAGGTCACAAAAGAACTGAAAAATGTTGGATTCGATCATATCATCCCTTCGTAAATACACGATTCCTTAGCGTATAAGCAAGTATTTTAATAAATTCAGTTAAATTGCCACACTTAACGGTCGTCCTCCGTTATCCTCCCTTCCTCCGTTTGTAAAACGTCATTAACCCACGATTTATATTAAATTCATTACTGCGCGTTTAAGAATTTCATTTTCATTCTTGTCTAATTTTAAGATATTCCCCAGCAAGAAGTTGGTGCAATTACGTTAGACTTTAGCAAGCATGTTCATATTTGTCTGATTACAACATCGTACTGCGAGTTCTGTTAGTTGGAGTGTTTGATATTTATTTTTAAAATTGCATCAGTACATCGAAGTTATTCGAACAGTGTTGTACTGTTATTGTCGCGGTTGTAATAATTTCAATTCGGTCTCGTCATGGATCCTCGTGCGAATGTATTTGAATTGTTTGTTTTATCAAGTGATAAAATGAATCATGTTCCGTCGTTTCAACATTTTGGTATTTTACCAGAACATAAACATCGCGAATATTTTGAATGACCGAGAACGGTGGCGGTGCAAGAAAAGGCAGTGCCGAATTGATATACAAATGCCTCCCGATTCATGGTTGCAGGGCTTTAAACTAAGCCTTGATAAGATTTTACTATTTATTTATTCATTATGGGGGCAAGAAATGATTACTGAGCTCTTCTTTGAACGCGAATTAAATAACAATCAAAACAAAATTGTCGATTGGAGAAATTACCTATGGGAAGTGTGCACCGAGAAGCTTTTAAAATCAAATCGTGTAATTGGTGGCCCGGGTTTGACAGTTGAGATCGAGAATAGTCACTATCCGTAACTAGGAAGAACAATATCGATAGAATCCTTCAAAAGCAATGGGTGTTCGATGGGTCATTTCGAAAAAAACGGAGAGTGTTTTTTGTTCGGAATAGGGTATTATTCTGCGGATATGTTTTTACCGATTAAAGTAGAGCCCGTTGTATCGGGTTAAATAATAATTTATGATGGTAAATAATTATTTATGCGGTAGGCTGCATACTATGGTATACATAATTTGATTTGAACAGGAATTATGTCCACAATACTGTGAACCATTCGCAGAATTTCATTGATCCACTTACTGGGGCGCATACTCAAAAAAATAGAACGACTATGGAGGGAGTAGCTAAAAATAAAATGAGCCGTAAATCAGACAGTCCAAGAGTATATCTGGACAGATACTTATTCGAATTCTTATGGTGGAAAAAAGTGAAATCAGATGGATCGTAATGTGTTTCAAGCAATTCTAGAAGATATTGCCGCTTTTTGGCTACGCAATAAATATTTGTATTCATATGTAAGTATTCAGTGTTTTATCTCGGTTTTACCTATCATTAATTTGTATTTAATCATTTTAGTTTTCAAATTCTTTTTTAATATTTAAAAAAAAAATAAATTGATTTTTTTTTTTAAATTTATTGTACAAAATAAATAGGGGAAGGATATCGCAGGACAACCCAATTGAAGACTAGGGATCAGGACTACTGTAGTCCTTATATGAACTTTTTCGAGTATATAAGTAAGGTTAACATTTTTCGACTTATACGAACTTAAAAATAATACTCATACACATCATCAACTCCTATTTAAATCTATACTCAGATCTTCTCTTTTATTAGATTTTCTCACTCGTACTATAATATTTTGAAAGCGACGCACTGCATATCTATTCTTCAGAAAAATATATGACTTATGTAAATTAATCCCTTGCAGTCAAAGAGTAGCGTTCTGAACCTCGAATGTGATATCAGTACGAGAGGGGCTACTATACCCTTTTGGCAATGAACTGTGCTTATAACAGATATAAAGGGTGTGGGAAATAACTTACTTACTTAATGATGCAAGACTGTAACTTATGCACAGTTATGAAAAGTTTATTTATTTGCACAGTTTATTTATTCAGTATGGGGCCAAGAAATGGTGACTGAGCTCTTCTTTGAACGCGAATTAAATAACAATCAAAAACAAAATTGTCGATTGGAGAAATTACCTATGGGAAGTGTGCACCGAGAAGCTTTTAAAATCAAATCGAGTAATTGGTGGGCCACCAATTACTCGTCAATTACTGTCAATCGCGGGCCGCGTTTGACAGTTGAGATCGAGAATTTTCTCTATTCGTAACTACGAAGAACAATATCGATAGAATCCCTCAAAAGGAATGGGTGTTCGAAGGGTCATGTCGAGAAACGGCATGACCGTTTGCATGAAACGCATCTATTACCGATGCGTTTCATTGTACGCATCGGTAATAGGCTGTAGAAATATGTTTATACGCTGTCCACCTCCAGGAATCTTTGCTCTCCACCTATTCTTATCTACGTCACTATTACGGGGTCGAGTGATTGGAAGATTCATTAGGTGTATCAAAAACTAGACTCATTGATCGTTTATTACATAAGAAACTTTGGGCATAAAATTTTAAGGAAAATATTAATTATTTGGAACATGAAATACAACTTTTTGTATTATTTTTGTGATTGTAACATTTCTTCTTTATTTCTCTTTTTCTATTAGAAAATGTCAGGGTATTTTCATGCTGAACTTGTTTCAAATGAACAATATGTCTATTAAATTTTGATCGTTAAAAACTTTTTTATTTGTTCTTTTTATCTTGGGATTGTTCTTTGTTCTATTTTAGTTGGGAATATTAAAAAAGACATGAATGTTCTAGTCGGAAAATATGGTAATTTGTATCAAGGATGTTACATAATTGTATGGTAAAATAAAAATTATTCATTAGTAATCTTACATCACCCGGTATATTTAACCTTTTCCATTATGAATTTGATGAGATGAATACATCGTTTACATTCTCAAGGGCAACAGGAAACAGTTTTAACATATTCAACCGATTTTCCGTTACTATTATTATAACTAAAATAATTATAATAGCTTTTTGGCTGGCCGTTGGTGTAATAAATTGGCCAATGATTCTGAATCATCTCATTTTGAACTCGGATTGGATTTCAGAATATTTTCACTCAACATTTAATCCATCTCATCCTGTTCTTTTTTTGTTTTTTTTTATATATATTTTTTTTTAATTTACGGATAAACGGATGTAAAACTAAGTTAAGATTTAATATTGTTGGTAGTAGAGGAATTTTCAATTCTTTTAGAGTAAATATTTAGCTTTCATAAATTTTTCGAACATACCCATAACTTAGTAAACCGCTCATAACTTTGTTGTCACTTCCGAAAGCCGATGTAAGATTGTGATCCCAAAATGTCTAAAAGATCTCGAAATGTTGTGATTAAAGTAGGTCAATGATTTTTTTCAATCTTCATTTTTTCTCTTTTTTTTCAGGACGTCGTTTTAAATCGTCGTCTCAAAGACACGTTCAGTTTTGGAAATAAGAAAAAGTCTGTTGAACCTGATCAGGTGAGTAAAGTGGATGATGAAGCAAATTTTTTTTTTTCTAGTTTAGGCCAAATATTCATTGTTAAAAGTATTCATCCTCGGTAGATCCAAAAGTTCATGACAAATGGCAAAGCGTTTCTCTCAATCTTTCTCTTTCATTTTAGTTTCATCGAAAATCGTGGGACAGATTTTTTAGCTACCAAATAAATTTCTAATGTTTTCTTGAAAATGACAGTTGGCATAATATGTTGGACCCTTCTATATTTCCCAAACTGTCATACGACGATCTGAACACATGATTTCATGAACTTGTGGCATTTGACCATCGTCTGTTGTCATTGAGAATCTTCCCAAACGCGGTTTATTATGTGTTTACTGATGAACATCGTTAAAATATTCATAAAAATGCGTAGGGCTCATTTTAGCTTATTATAAACTTTAATATCATTTCTTAAATCTGCATAATTTAGTTTTCTCATATTATAATTTCTTCTTTGATAAATTGAAAAAAAAAATTCTTCTTTAATAAATTGTGTATGAAAGTCACTCTGATATTGAAAGTACTTCCACAAGACACTTCCAAGAAAATTAATTACGGTAAAACAAACTTTCTGAAATCCGGGAGTTGATATTCCTCACATTCTAGAAAGCATTAGTTTTTTTTTTTAAACTTCTCTACTCCCCTGGGCCGGACCGACTTGATGGTATTACGCCACCCAGGGGAGTGTCCGTTACTCTAATAGGCCCTCCCCACCTACCGGCTATATACCGGCATGGCAGGTCAGGCCTACCGGTTGGCTCTTTTGAAATTTTTTTCCCTTTTTTAACTTAGTTAAGAAAACCTAACAGTCAACCCAAGGAGTCCTCAGCGGCTCATCGAAACCAGCACACCTCAGCATGCTGGCTCTCACCGCTGAGGGTGTCCACCCAAACTACAATCTAAACACTCATATTCCTTTCATCTGTAATTTTTTGTTTAAGCACTGACTTTATGAACTCTACAACCTTTCTCCAATTCTCTACCCTACTGAGCATATGATCTATTATCTCTCTCGGAGTCTTTCCGTCAATACCAGCATTGTATCTTAGCTTTTGCCATTTTTGGCAATTCAGGAAAGTATGCTCTACATCGTCACGTTCGTTACAATACATGCACGTAGGTTGATCTCTTTTGCCAACTTTGTGGAGGTATTCATTAAAGCACCCATGGCCAGTTAAAAACTGTGTGACGTGGTAATCTATTTCTCCGTGGCGTCTGCCTGTCCATCTAACTATATCAGGGATCAAGGATCTGGTCCATCTGGCTACCCCAGCCTGTAGCCATCTTTCCTGCCATATATTATTAATATCTTGTCTGACTTCATTATCCATACGTCCTACAAACCTCTCAACCCTGTGTCTAGCAATGAGATCAATAGGGGGCACACCAGAAAGTACACAGATGGCCTCATACGAGACCGTTCTGTAAGCGGATGCTACTCCAAGCAATACCCTCCTGTGTATCTTTTTTAATCTGTCCTTGTTCCTGTTAATAGTCATTGCGGGCCACCATGCAGGAACCGCATACAAAATCGATGAGACTACGGTTGTCGCAAGTAGTCTCCTTTTCGATATTCTAGGAGCTCTGTGCTTTGACATAATAACGTTCAAGCTTTTAATCGTTTTCTCTGCGCTATGACTGACGTTCAACACATGTTCAGTGAAACGACAATTTCTTTGCAGAGTAACTCCCAAGTATTTCAGTACCTGAACTTCAGCAATGTTATTACCTTCTATATATATATATATATATATATATATATATATATATATATGTATCCACTGGTTCCAACACCCTTCTACCGGTAAATTTGATATATTTGTACTTATCCACCGAGAGCTGTAGTCCTCTTGAATGCAGCCATCTGCCGACTATTTCGAGTGCTGAATTTGCCTTATCCTTTACCTCATCAATTGTTTTGGCCTGAATGAGTACTGAAAAGTCGTCAGCGTAAGCCAAAAGCTGAACCCTTTCAAGAAAGCATTAGTTTGTCAACGTTTATCGTCATTAATCTGAATTCTTTTTTTAGATTTTTTTGGAAGCAGGTATTTTGCCTTTTCCAATTTGTTGCAAACGGGTGATTTTATTTTTTTTTAAATTTATTTATAGTCTTAACTATATTTTAAAAAGAAAATTTTAATGATTAATTTAAAAAAAACGTTTAAACTGTAAAAAAAATAATAATTTCAATTTTGTTCAGTTAGTTATTTAGCACATATTTTAGAAAAGGAAAAAATTTAAAAAAAATTGAATAGTATAATTTTTGTTTTATAAGTGTTTGTAGAATGTTTTTTTTTATACAAAATTTTACTTCCTTGTACAAAGTAAAGGATCTATTGTGGTCGCAAAAATTTAGGTTTTCAGATTTCAACGGAATATCCATTTTAATCATCCCTGAATCCATTCTGACCAGTTTTGGCTTGACATCTGTACGTACGTATCCCTCATAAATAAAAAAACGATTAGCCGTAGGATGTTGACATTTTGGATTTAGGACTGTTGTAACATCTAGTTGTGCACCTCCCCTCTTGATTGCAATCGACTGGACCAGAAGTGTCCAAAAAAGCCTAACTTAACTGCAGTAATAAGCTCTCATTGAGAGCTTTTCAACGATATATAATAAGTGGTACTTATTTTCATTGGTTCCAGAGTTATAGTCAAACAAAATCTTAATTAATGAAATATTTGGATCTTATAAAGGGAAGGTACCTCGGTTCGAATTGGACTTCATTTCCTTTTGTTACAGTAAATAATTATTCAATAATAACAATAAAATAAAATGTGATAAAATATCAGAATTTATTAATGAAATAAAATTTTATGTACTTTTCATTTTAAAAATATTTGTGTATGTAATTTGATAGGCGTTCAAGGAAGTCATGTAGTGTTCACATCATATTTTTTTATTTAGGAGTAAAGTCAATAAATTTTTTTTTTATTTGCCAAAATTATAATTTTATTACATTTTTTAAAAAGTTTTATTTTATTATAGTGTTAAAATAAATTAGAATGTTCCAATCTGTTAACATAATTAAAAAATTTACCGTTAATATATAATGAGTGTTTTACTGATAATTTTTTTACTGTTAAAAGTTAACAATAATGATGATTGTAAAATCATTCAAGCGATTCTTTATTATTACCACTTACGTCAGAGTAATATTGTTTATTATTTAGCAAAGTGTTTACTCAGATGCGGTTACTGCTCTATCATGTTGACAGAATAAAAAGAGATGGTGATATATGTTAATACACCTTTACTATGAAATGAAAAAGCACAATAAACATTTTTATTGATTTGTCAGAATTGTTGATAACTATATACACGTGTGAGTTCTTTCCTGAGGGGACCTGTAGGGAGAAAATTAAGAAGATAAATCGCTTAAGTTTCACATTATTCTACTGTAAAATGTTTCACTACGTTATGTAGCCGATTTTTCGTTTAATACAACACAAAAGAAAATAAGCAAGATATGTTATTAGATTTTCACAAAATTAATTTTAAAAAATATCCACAGCTGTTTCGGTACACAATACGTTACCTCTCTCAGGTGTTACTGACAGATTATAGTATTCTGTTAGTAACACCTGAAGAGGTTACTGTATACCGAAACAGCTATGAATATTTTTAAAATTAATTTCGTGAAATTATAATAACATATTTTTACTTTCTTAGTAAAGGAAGTATTGTGATCTCGAAAAATTTCGGTTTCCAGATTTCAATTGAAATATCCATTTTGACCATCCTTGAAACCAGTTTGATTAGTTTCGGCGTGACGTCTGTACGTACGTATGCATCTCGCATAACTCAAAAACCATTAGCCGTAGGATGTTGTAATTTTGGATTTAGGACTGTTATAACATCTAGTTGTGCGCCTTCCCATTTTATTACAATCGACTGGACCAAAAAAGCCCAAAATCCAAAACAAATTTGGATTTTAGTCAATTTCTTAACTACAGTAATAAGCCCTCATTGAGAGCTTTTGAACGATATACCATAAGTTTGAACGATATAATAAGTGGTACTTATTTCCATTGGTTCCAGTTATAGCCAAAAAAAATGTTAATTAATCAAATATTTGGATGTTACAAGAGGAAGGCACATCGGTTCAAATCCGACTTCATACTTTTTTTAACTTTTTTTTAAATTTAAATTATTGATTTATTAATAATTATTAACCTCTGATTGTAAAAAAAAAATTACGATGTATAATAATAACGAAAAATATAAAAAAAAAAAAAAAACTTTAATGAAATAAAATTTTGCCTGTGGTACAATGGTAAAATAATTTAATTTTTAGCTTGATATAATTAAAACTATGTAGGAGGCTACCCAATATTTTTTACTAATTACAATGTTTTACCTTATTTTATTTTGAACCTCCCTGAAAATACGTAATATTATTACGTATGGTAATTTATTTTTATAAAAATAATACTTTATAAAAATAATACACACATTTAGTGTGTAGTATTACAAATATTATCAGGAATAATGAAAAGTATTCAAGATCTCGAAGATATAACAACCCTGTTGAATATTAACGTTCAGCGTGTTGAATACATGTACTAACATTCAACAGAGTTGAAACGAATTTTATCTCCAAAGCTTTTAAAACATTTTCAAAAATGCAGTTGAAAAATAAGCTTAATGGAATTAATTATTTTTAAAATGTTTAATCTCGGTGTCATCAAATATTTTTTTTGAAAGATTCTTCAACACCAATTTTAATTTAATTTGCCTCAAAAAAAAAGTCTCAAACCAAAACATATTTGAATTTTTATTTTCTTAAAATAAAAATCTACTGTAGAAGAGTTATATTTATAATACCAGTCAATTATTTTTCTTATCAATAATTGTAAAGTAATTCCAGATATTAAATTAACGCTAAAATGGATTTTAAATATATACAAATGCGTTTTTTTTATTACAATCTTTGTGTTTTTGTTTTTACTAATATTATTTTACTTTTTTTTATTTAATAAATGTATATATTTTAAATTGTTAATCTGAGATTCGGAGTAACAGTACAAGGTGAAAAGATAAAGATGCTACGATTTGCTGATGATATAGTAATTCTAGCCGAGAATAAAAAGGATTTAGAAGAAACAATGAACGGCATAGATGAAGTCCTACGCAAGAACTATCGCATGAAAATAAACAAGAAGAAAACAAAAGTAATGAAATGTAGTAGAAATAACAAAGATGGACCACTGAATGTGAAAATAGGAGGAGAAAAGATTATGGAGGTAGAAGAATTTTGTTATTTGGGAAGTAGAATTACTAAAGATGGACGAAGCAGGAGCGATATAAAATGCCGAATAGCACAAGCGAAACGAGCCTTCAGTAAGAAATATAATTTGTTTACATTAAAAATTAATTTAAATGTCAGGAAAAGATTTTTGAAAGTGTATGTTTGGAGTGTCGCTTTATATGGAAGTGAAACTTGGACAATCGGAGTATCTGAGAAGAAAAGATTAGAAGCTTTTGAAATGTGATGCTATAGGAGAATGTTAAAAATCAGATGGGTGGATAAAGTGACAAATGATGAGGTATTGCGTCAAATAGATGAAGAAAGAAGCATTTGGAAAAATATAGTTACAAGAAGAGACAGACTTATAGGCCACATACTAAGGCATCCTGGAATAGTCGCTTTAATATTGGAAGGACAGGTAGAAGGAAAAAATTGTGTAGGCAGGCCACGTTTGGAATATGTAAAACAAATTGTTAGGGATGTAGGATATAGAGGGTATACTGAAATGAAACGACTAGCACTAGATAGGGAATCTTGGAGAGCTGCATCAAACCAGTCAAATGACTGAAGACAAAAAAAAAAAAAATCTGAAATATGAATTTATAAATAAACCAGCATCCCCGTCGTGAATTTCCCTGTGTTACATGTTCATAGCAGGTATACGCTCGGCTTAAAATCGAGTTCAAAATTTTAAAAATATGTTAGGTGGTATTATATACGAGTATAGTAATAAATTATGCTCTATGCGTATAGCACAATTATAGAAAAAGTTTTAGTTTCCCCGTGCTGTATACGTATAGCTCGGGGAAACGAAAACTTTTTGAAGTGAAAACTTCAAAAATTGTTAACAGTTTTTTAGTAATTATATGTGGGCTGTTGCTGTCAGAGTTATAATTTACCGGATAAAATAAAATGTTTAGATAAAAAGTTGTGCTCCCAAAATAAAACGTTGAATGAAATCGGGAGGGTATTGATGTGCAAAAACTACGTTGTTCCTGGCACAGCAAAGTCCTTGAGTTTCATCATTCCATTTTTTATCGTTGCGATGGTAATTTATTTTCATGCTGTCTCCTATTTTGAAATTCAGATAGTCAATTTCAGAATGATAATCAAAAGGTGATTTGAGATCTGACATATTTCTCGAAGTTTGAACTCGATTTTGAGCCGAGCGTGTACGTTACTCTTCAAGTCTTTGAGAATACTCTAGCGTAGATTCATGTTGTCTACGATCATAAATTCTAGTTGCCCTAAAAATTCTTCCTATCTCTAATCTCGCCAACGTAGGCGTTATGAAAATATGAATACCAAATTGAAAGTCGAACCTATGCCGATTATGAACATGACTTACTAATAGAACTTCTTGGTTGAGTATTTAAAAATCTGTATACAGAATGCTGCTTTACTCGCGTGAGGATGAGTTTTCGCGGGTGCCGCCAGATTAGAAAATGACATTACATTTTGTAAATTTCATAATAACTTTGTATAGAAGTCGACATCGATATCGAAATTAAATATTCATAAAACCATTAAAACATTGTTAAACCTATAAATAGGCGTCATTTCTTTCAATTTTATTTTCAAACTCGTTTGATTTTACTTATACTTCGATAATAACACAAATTGATCTTATATAGATGACATTAAATTTGGTAAAATATCTTCTAGGTTATTTATTTATAAGTTTTTTTTTTGTTATTTATGATTTATGTTGTAGTGAGATTGGTAATGTTTGAACTTTGGTAAACATCACGGGGATCATAAGAAATCTACAGTTAAAATTTCGTAGTGATTGGTTCAGCAGTTTTCTTGATTACTGTTGATAGATGAAAAAGACATTGTCTCTTTTATACCGATTTGGGTATTTGATTTCGAGCAAACTGGTTTCGTCTTATCGCTAAGATAATTAAAAAAATTGTAGTTGAATTTTTTTTCGAGCAGTGGCTCAAAATAATCCTTGGTCAAATCATAAACGTTTAATATTTTCGAACAATTAACTAATTCTTATAGGAAAATGTTTTTGATTTCAAGGGCAATTTTGATTGTAACCATCAAAATTATTTACACAATGTATTACATTACCGAAATCATTTTGGATTGATTTTATTTTTTATTAATCTATTAATTGTTAAATAAGTTTAATCGAACGTTGCTAAAAGATCGGGCATGAGTAATCTTATGAATGTACTGTAATTGATGGACTTGAGCATAACAAGCCAACTGAAATGCAGATGATATTTAGATATTCCAGTTCAATATAGAGACTGATTTTCTAGTGAAATTATTCTCAGAGAAAATCATTCTCACTAGTGCCTCCTTTTATCTAGACGCTTTAAATGGATCATAGTTGTAAGATATACGGGGACCGTTAGCTTAATACAATAAATTAACGCAATGATTTCTTGTGTAAAAAATTGCGTTATATATATATCTATATTTATTTAGATTATCTATCTTTAACTTTATCGAAGAAGTTTTATTATATATACCGGGACTTTTCGTTTTTATGTTGGCAAAATCGATGTAATTCATTTTAAGTGATATAATAAACCTTCTTTACTTGTTTCATTCTTGATTAATAAATGTGTAACAGGAACAGTTGGTTTTATAATTATACAAGCGCATCAGGTGGAATTTAATTGCTACAGTAAATCGTTTTAATCCATTTATTATTATTGTTATAATTATTTACATATGACCTTTATTTTAATAAATTGCTCTTCTTGCGTTTTTTTACGTATTGTTCCCTGTAGTTTTTTTTTAGTTGTTAAATTAGTAATAACGATTATTAATTATTATTACAAAGTAGTTTTTTTCCCCGCGGATGTACAATAATTATATACTTATGAGATCTTTATGCACAACGATTTAAATTATTGTATGTATTTAACAATGTTACAATGTTTAACAATTTTACAATGTTAACTACTCAATTAGTATTGCAACCTAGATACTTGTTTACATTTGTAGAGATGTCATAAATCTTTTATAGATTGAAGATCATATGTAATTTTTTTTTGTAGCACGTTATTATTAACAGCTCTAATGGAATGTCGTATTGTCGTTTGGACCAGTTACATTATTTTGTAAATATTTTTTATGTTTATTTATTATATTAATAATATGAAGGAACGATTTAAATAATATCGATCTTAAATTTGTAATGCTTACAACGATTATGTTTTAGAATTTTAATAAATAGATGGACCTTATATTAGCTTAATTTTTCTTTAAAAACTTTCATCTAAATGATGGTAAAATCTTTATAATATTGTTTTTCTACGTTCATCCGTTTATTTTTTCTCGCTAAAATCGTGTAAATTTAGTTTTTTGTCAGTTGTTTTAATGGTTACTCAATTTATTCATAACATAAGTGGAATATAGTGTGGTAATAATATTTTTTATTTAAGTTTTCAATATTCACCGTATTTGGAAACTGTCTATTTCAGTAATATACAGAATGATTCAAAGAAACGGGAAATTTTAAAAATTAAATAACGTTAATGAAAAGTTTTTTTAGAAAATGAATTTTATTTAATGTAATTGTACAAATGTTGCCATTTTAGGATACATACATTTTAGTTTATTTTTTAAAGATGACATCTTGCAGGTTACCTCCTCTTCTACATAAACACTCACGAAGTCTCTTCGTTAAATTGTTCATGGTTTGACGTAACATCTCAACTGGAATTTCCGCAATTGCTTCTCGGATCTTATACGTAAAACTTATACATATATCATTGTTAGAAGATAAAATTACAATAGAAACATTTAAACTTACAATTGTTTGCGGATTATAATGGCCGTTCCTACTTGTTATTTTTTAAAAAAATTTCATTTTGACGTGGGCCTGTATATATATATATATATGTACGTGTATAACGTTTTAAACATTTTTTTTTTGTAGCAAGATTCTAAAAAGGTCCTTCGTTTGATTCATATTTTTATAACGCTAGGAGACATAATTAACATGTAATACATTTAATAAAAACAAAAAAATATCTTTATCGAAATAAGTTATATTTTTTCTGGGTAAAAAACTTTTTAATTTTATTTGTATGGGATATGAGTCATAGTCTTCGGACTTGCTTACAAATAGTCATACCAACTAGCAGAATCGCACAAAGCAAATTCAGTACTATATATGGTTTCAACGGTTTCTGGCGAACATCCCAATCCCGTAGGGGAAGACACCCGCCTTGTGACGCTTCCGGTCGTCACACTCCCCCCTCCTTCATGGCCCTGATGGTCTTTAACGGGAGTCGTCTTTGGCCCTCTAACTTTTCATAGTAATAAGCCAGGCCTCGTTGGGATGCCACCGATGTAATTGCCTAGGTATACATTTACATCGTTGAGTTGTATTTATGTTTGCTACCATTAGGTCTTCTTTACCTTGCTTAAACCATTTAATGTTCGTCTTGTCACCATTACACTTGTCAAAAATTCTCTTCGTATGCTTGTTTGAAACCATTCTTGTCAGATGCCCGTAGAATGCCAGTCTTCGCTTACGTATTGCTTCCGTGATTCTATCTAACTCCCGGTAAAGTTCTTAATTCTTCCTTAATCTCTAACCATCGTTAATTTTTCTCTAGGCTCTAGGATTTTCCTTAGTATTCGTGTTTCAGCAAGTTCCAGTTTATTTATTTCCCTTAGTTCAGATCTACGCATTCTACCGCGTATAAAACTCCTGGTCGTATTACTGTTGTGTAGTGTCTCATCTTGCCTGTCCTTGAGATCTGTTTATTATTGTATATGTCCTTCGTTAGGTCATAGAATTTTAGAATTTTATTGATCCTGAGGTTGTTTCCTTTCTTGTTCATTCCATTTAGTTAGATAACTTCATTCAAGTACTTAAATTTACTCGTCGTCTTTTAATTATTTTATAAAGAAATTTCTTTCTTAATTAGGTGTTTGAACATAACCTGTAATGGGAAAATTTATTGATAAATAATTGTTAAAATAAACAGCGTAATTTAAATTAAAGTGTAAAAATTAGTATTTTGTCATTTTGCTTATCATCTTCAACTGGTGTTTTGTTGTTGCTTATATTAAAATTAATTAATTTTTTTTGTTCGATTAAATTTATAAATAGAATTTTTTCTTGATAAGTGACGAACAGTATGATTAATTATACATTTTTGGTAAAAAAATTAAAAAATAAAATTAATAATAGTAATTGTAATTAGTGGATATCAAATTTGGTTTTTTTTGCCTTTTATTCGGAAGCACAAAATATTTCTTTTAACAAATATTAATTGTTAATTAAATATAATTTGTTTACTATTTTATAGTCCTGTGCCGCCATAACAATTAGTGATAGTAATATAAATTATTAATTATTTAATATTTATTATGAAAATATTTCTTAGGAAACTTTAAAAAAATTTTTTTTTGTGCTTTTTTTAAGCATATTAATTGTAAAAAAAGACCGACTTTCCGTTATTTCATTTTGCTTTCTTTTCAAAAGGTATCAACTCTTTCTAATCTAAAATTTTACTAAAAAAAAACCCCTTTGATCCATAAAAGTCAAAAATACAGTACAATAAAAATTTTAAAAAAATTTCAGTACTTGGAAAAAATACTGAAATATCACGTTTAATTCAACAGTAGATACCATAGATAAAGAAACGTCAACGTTCCAACTTGCAGCATTATAACAAACCACACTCCTAATTTTCCTCGCTCAAATGTTTTAGACCTTAAATTGAGCATAACTCAAGAACTGCTCAACCAAACTTCAGCAAATTTTTAGATGCACAACTTGAGATAAGACTACTAGAGCTTACCTAAATTTCAGGAAAATTGATTTAGTATCTTCGAAGATTTTTAAGACACAAAAATTATAGACCTATAAATAGATATATATTTAAATATATAAGGAAACCCAATTTAAGTGAATGGCATTTTCGTTTTCCTTATGCCTCAAAACGTAAAGAAAATCCATTTTCACCTCCCTATCCCACCATTTGATCGAAAGTAATACCGTAACTGTCTTCGAAAAGTCGGTAAACAAATCAAACGGAGAAGAACTTACATTAAAATAAAAGTTTTACGCAAGAACTTATACTAATTCATTTTTTTCAATTGAAATCTTTTGCTAAAATGTATCCTTAATGTAAAGTTCCTGTCCAGTCATGTGTGTTTCAATATTTAGAAAATGTCTTACTAAAATAACTGCAGATTTTAATTGTTTTTATAATAGATTTATAATTTAAATTTTATTGAAATATAGCTGTTCTTATGTCAGTCATATAATAAAAATCATGCTTATAAATTTTTAAATAATTGACTAGTTTTCTTTAGTTTTGCATTACACGCGGGAGGATTTTATGTTTGATTTTATGTTGATTATTTATGATGAAAGCGGCTCCTTTCAAAAAAAGGATATTTTTAACAAATAAAGAAAGAGCCAGGAGATTATAAACGAAATTTAATAATAATAAAAATAAAAAAAAGTCTAGTGTAAAAATAAATCATCGAATTATTTGTAAAAGTTTGGTTTATCGTTTAAATTGGGTGAAGAGATGTAGGAGTCAGGTCAGGGGGTCATATTTCGTCTGAGGCTGAACTAAATGAAACCTTTAATCGGACGAGTTTTGAACTATTAAAATGAGGAAGGATTTATACTGTTAAAAAAGATATTATTGCCATTAAATTTTGGAATTTGAGTCTCAAAACATAAATAGTTAAGAATAGATTAATCTACATTTTTAAACTTGGCGTATACACTTGTATTTAAATATTAAGCAGAAACTGATATACATATGAGCAGTGGTTCATTCGTAAGTTTTACAGTATCGAAACGTTTGATATTGTATTATAGGAGACTGCAAGAATATAGTCGACACAACCCCAGACGGCTGGCTACATGAGAATTTTGTGAGAAGTTCACATTCATTTCTATGTTTACATTAATAAAAAACAAAACTTACCTTTTCCATGTCAAATGTTTAACTTTTTTCATCGATTAAATTTTTAGCGACTTATTTTTTCGTGCGGTTTGATTTTTGTAATTTAGGTTATACTCTTTATTGGCTCATAACTGGTTAATAAGTTACTCGTATCGATAAAAATAAAAGTGAAATTAGGGGTAGGAATCAAACCAAATAATTCAAATACCCACAAAAACATTTAATACATGATCATTCGTCAAACACCATTTAAGCGAAGTGATAATATCTTTCATTAAAAAATATGATAACAAGGAAAACTTAATGTTAAATAAAACGTAGCCCAGATTTTTAATTTTAAAAACTTCTATGTGAAAGGAGAACTTTTTTCCGAAAAAGCAGTACCGGAACGGCGTGCCAGCACCAGTGCACCTCTTGATTTGAGTTAATTCAGTCAATGAAGTTAGCATTATCCTTCGATTGCATACACAGATCTGTTCCAATAGGTCCTAAACGATTAGTTTTACGCTAACCATGTTTATATATTATAATTTGAGTAAAACTAACTGTAACTTGTACGCTAAATTTCATCAATATTTAATCCCGTACTGCTGTTTATTTTAATACACAGGGTATGAATAAATATCTAAATATTTGTATCATTCACGTTATTTTTACTCGTCTAGGGTTTCACTTTCTATTTAAAGTGATATACTTAACTATACGGACAATACCTACTACGTTGACATAATTTTAACATACATGACGATCAATTGTTATATATATATATATATATATATATATATATATAATTTAAAAAATGATAAAACTTCACATTATTACATTATTACATACATAATATTATTACATACATAATAATTTAGTGTTTTCCTGATGATGGAAATTATTTTTGAAAGCGCTTGGAGATGTTACATATATCATTATTGGTAAGCGGTTTATATATTTATTATAATTTTATAAAATACGAACAGGCCAAGTTAAACAAAATCAATCTGAAATATAACCATTCAGTGAGAATAGATATCATGAAATCAGGCGGGTCTTTAAAGCCAGTGTAAAAGAATTATTTTAGTTTTTTTACGTTAGTAGGCGACATCACATAAATTTTTGGTAGTTTATATCTTTCAAAAAATCTTCATTAAAAGATAAGTTAAAATAATATATGGGAAAGAGGTTTTTCGATCTACTGAAGTAGTAAAATATTTCAATCCTTTTAAACGATTTTCTTTTGTTTTAGGTAGACTTGTTATCAGTTTGTAATTTATATATAGCTGTATATAATGTAAAATAGTCTAGTTTTGTCACAATTATGTTATTTTCTCAGTTTAGAAATGTTTTTATCGGTTATTAAAAGGACTCGTGCGTTATTTACAACTCACGTATGAATCACAATGTGCATTCTTTTACAGGAAGGAGCGATATTTCCAACCATCTAGTTTGATATGACGTTTAGATATGAATTCCAAGTCAGAATAAATATCGGTATTTAAAGAATTTCTTCATTTTATACCTGATTCACCTTTTTAACTGCCTTTATTTCAAAGATTATAATGGTCTGATGAAGTTACTAAAGAGAATACTTCCCGTTCAAAAACCTTTTCGGTGGCCTGAGATGCGTTCATACGACGTAGATTTGCTATGTTTGTAGGGTTTTTATTATTTTTATTTCAGTGATTTTTTATATTAGTGTTTTTATTGTTTTTAGTTTTTATTATTTTAGTGATCTTTCTATTTTTTTTTTAAATTTACTTTAAATGTCAACTTTTAATTAATTTTATATTGCTTTTTTTTTGTAACTTTTAATTTAAAATCAGATTAGATGAACTTGAATTATGTTGGTTGCATTCTTATCTTAACTATATCCTTATTAAATTTTATGTCTGTACTTTTCTTTTGTTCCTACTAAACATTTTTTTTATTTATTAATGAGTGATTAAAAATAGAGATACGTCTGTCTGAAATTTGATATTTCCGTTGGTTATGGGAGGAAGGATATATATATTATACACACTTATAGAGTGATTGTTTAATTAATCACTCATAATAAAAAAATCAATTCTTAGTTTTTTTTTTTTAATCTGTATTCTTAAATGAAATCTACTATTTCCTGTTTACAAAGTAGCATTACGTTCTTATCTCACACCTTTTACATTTATATAAATATTTTTTTTTTTATTATTTATTTATTTTATTCATTTTTTGCTGTATGCACGCCTTATCAATGAAAAGCTTTAATATTTTTTTTATTTACCCATTATTAAAATATAAAAATTGTAATTTCACTGTAAATTTTAATTAATAATAATACCTCTTTTTATTTTATTTTATATATGTTAAAAAATTTGCCTTTTAATTAAAAAATTCGTTACGTATTACTTTCCTGTCGTCATAGCTCTAGAGCTATGCTGAAAGAAGGGAAGTATAGTCAAAAGTAGGGTATGGGTTTTTTTTTATCTCTTGACGTTTCTGAACCAGGAACCCTAAAAACTTAAGAAAAAAAATGTGGAGTATGTTTTAACTGAGGAGGGTACGTGTGTTGCCATTTTTTAAGGTTAATAACTTTTAACTGAATAAACCGATTTTTCATGAAATTTGGTACAGTTACACATGTATGTAGAGCAGTTTCTAGATAAAATTTTGTTGTCAGTATCTACAGGGGGTGCGTTAGGTAGTTATTTAGGACTAATTTTCTCAAAATTTTGCTTACACAACTCCACTTTATATTAAGCTCAGTACATGCGTACATGCTAATCTTACCATTAAAAAAAACTATTTGCCCCCAAATTCTGTCTTTTTCCAAAAATCGAAAAAAATTATCTTTTGATTTATTGCATATGTTTTAACCGATTTTATTTTTTTTAAGCATAGTAGTTGTGAAAACGGCCCGTAAAAAATAATTTGAGGGTGGGGGAGTCGATCAAAGTTTAAAAATATTAATTTTTAAATTTAAAAAAAATTTAATCAACAAAAAAAATTGGCCGAGAATTTAAAAAAATGTATATTTGTTTGTTCTTGAAAGACAATAATTTTAATAATAAATCCATAACATAACAATCAGTAATTCATAAAAAAAATAAAAGAATAATCTAAAAAAAAGTGATGTCCAAAAAAGTTACTGTGAAGTTGTAAACTATACGGTAAGAGTCTCGTAGATATCATTTCTTCCGCTCAAAAAACAAAATTTTCTGTAATATAAAATAAAACTGTTTTTTAAAAAAATGATGCTGATATCAAAGTAGGTGAGACACTACATTTCTGTTATCAACATTTGTTATTAATTTAGAATTTTGTTTAAAAAAATACATGTTACATATATCTAATAGACAATAGATATACAATAATAGATAAAAACAATGTGTAACAGTTCCATATAATATAATATAAAATAAGTAAAAAATAGAAAAAAATTGTTACAAAATTCTTACCGGCCCGATTTCATTTATTAAACAACGAATAATTATAAGAATTGTATTATTTCTGTAAATGTGATATGTATTACATATAAATGAAATCGGGCCGGTAAGAGTTTTGTAACAAATATTTTCTATTTTTTGCTTATTATATGGAACGCTTAAACATTGTTTATTATCTATTATTGTATCTCTATTGTCTATTACATACATTTAACATGTATTTTTATTAAAACAAAATTCTAAATTAATAACAGATTTTGATAATAGAAATGTAGTGTCTCACCTATTTTGATATCAGTATCATTTTGTTAAAAACAGTTTTATTTATATTACAGAAATTTTTACTTTTTGAGCGGAAGAAATGATATCTGCGAGACTCTTACCGTACGGTTTACAATTTCATTGTAATTTTTTTTTTATAAACATTACTGATAGAGCCATTTATTACGTAATCATTTAAAAAAAAGAAAGATTTTACATTTCTTAGTTTCCAATCTAAAGAAATCACATTCATTAACAATTAGAGTTACAGATGTTATTTATTAACATTAACATTACAGTTACATCAATTCTGTAGTAAAACCTTTTTTAAGTCATCTAATTTGTTTTCTATATTGTGCTTGGTAATGTACCGTTTCAGTAGTTCGAACATATTTTAAGTTGATTTTATTTAGAATGACTGGAAGGTAATCTAAACAGTTTTTTGATATTTAAGCTGAAAAAAAAAATCTATTTTATTTTTCATTGTTTTATTTGCTGCGTTTTACTATGTGAATTTATAAAATAATTTCTCAACGTGTATATAGTAAATAATAACTTTTTTAACCACTTTTTCATTTGTACTGTTTATTGAATTATTTTCCTATTTATGATGACTTATACGATATAACTACTGTAAACAATGTTAATAAATAACATCTGTAAATCTAATTGTTATTATTTATTATTTCAAATAATACACCGACTGAGCAACTTAATATAAGTTCAGAGGCGATGGTCTTTGTAATAATTATAAATACAGTAGATAAAAACACATTAAGGTGTCATAAGGATAACATAAACTAATTGGATGGTGTACATTTTAATACTTTTTTCATCTCCTTAAAAAAAAAGTTGTTTCTTAAGTTAAAACAATTTTATTAATTATTATTTTAACTTTAATAAATATTATTCCAATGGAATTTTTTTGTGATTGTATTCAGAACTGGAAATAAATATAAAAATTATTATGAATAAAAATTTTATAAAATGGCTTCAAGAATCGATGAGAAATTTGCCTAGCGAAGGGAATTTGTAATGGATTGCCTACAGAACATTCTACTGTCGTGCCACTTGAATGCTACTGCTGCATATTTATTTAAATTTCATGGCTTTTCGAAAAATTGGGATCAATGAGAATTTCACAACGCGTGGGTGCGTGTGTATAAACTCCTTGTTTAACTCCCTACTTAATATTAACTACTGTTGAATTTAATCAATGTTTTCTTTAAATACCAAGTCTGATCATTTGTATTTCTATAAAATAATTTTTTTCAACACAGTTAACTGTTTTATAACAGTTTTTTTTAATCACGATGAAAATAAATCTTTATTTAGGGTCTGGATATTTTTAAAGTCTTTTACATTTTATATAAACCAGCTACTAATGAAACGTTTTAGAGGCTAAAACCAACGTTGGTTATATTTCATCATCCCAACAGCTGCTTCTTGAAATTTTCTTCACTTGAGACATTCTGTTAAATTTTATATGTAGTGTAGAATTTTCCATAATGTTATGGTAAATTCTTGTTTAATTTACCATCAAACAAAAATGTTTAATATTTGTAATAATTTTTCTACTACACCGTTAAATACAATTTTCCATTCGTTTTCTTAAAAATAAAACGACAATTTTGTACATGATGAAAATGTTTACTATTCCATTAATGTATTTCAACATTTTTCGAATTTGAATTTCTTTTGTATTTATCGTATCTAAAAAAAGTAGGATTATTATTTCGGCCCATATTTATTTTTTACGTACTTTCACGCCTTAATTTTATCAAACGCACGGAATTCAACTATTATCTTCGTTTTTTTGTAGTTTGTAGAGGGAGTATGTGACGATTCCGTAGTTTTTTTGGGGGGGATAATTTTACGTGGAAAACTTTTTAAACAGAAAATTATATCTTCTAACTAGTTGACGTATTAAAGATATTTATATCTTCTTAAAGATAATAGATTATTTTGTGTGCTTTTTTTGACGTCATTATTAGTTATTATTGAGTTTTTGTAAATGAAAATTATTTTACCTGACGTCATTCCTAAGTTTAGTTAATCGTAAAATTTAAGGTATAAAATTATGTAGGCTACAAGTGGCACAAAAACTGGAACTTTTGAAATGCGTAGTGGCTGCCTTGACAGCAGTGTTTTGTACAAAGGCACTGAACAGTTCTTTCGCCATAAAAATGTTTTACTAAACCAACAATAGTTTGGAATGTGCACATAGGGACTCCCGTTAAAGCCTATCCAGGCTAGGAATGGAGTGGAAGGTGTGGCGACCGGAAGCGTCACAAAGGCGCGTATCTTCCCCTACGGGGTTGGAACGTGCAAACAGGGAGTTCAAAAGTTCCGGTATTTTTTATATCTATGTATCATTGTATTTCAGGTACTTTCACTCTCGTTTGAAACAGTCTTATCGTCTTTTCTATGCATTAATTTTCTTATTTTTATTAAAAAGCAGATTCTATGCTTTGCATTTTCATTCCAACTGTTTTCTATTTTCATACGGGCAGCCTTTAATGTACGTTTATTCATTTTATAAATATAAATAAGACTGAAGATTACAAAATTTTGTTTAAAACAATGACAGTTGTATTATTGATTTTTAGAAACGAGGCTTAAATCTCGGGTGAAAAAGAAAACAATTAGATTCAAACGTCTAAATGAGATTTTTAAGATCAGTAAAAGGTTGATTTTCATTAGATAGATTGGAAACGAAAATATTCGAACGGAACGGAATGTTCAGCCTTTAAATTAATGGGTGAAAGTGTATACAAAGCGATGATAGGAACGTATGGAGAAATGCCGCCTGAAATGATCGCCAAGAAAGTCTCGGGGAAAAACGCCCAAAAGATGTCAGAGTTGTGGGTCGTCCATGAAAGAGATAGATAGATAATTTAAAGCGTAAATTTAAACCGAGTAGGTTTAAAACATTGAAAGCAAGGTAAAGTAAAAAGCGCTAAAATATAATAAAAACAAACTACAAATTATATGTAAAATTATTTTTTAAATTAATTTGATGTCGGCGCCAAAAGAAGTTGTGGTAGTTTTTGCTTTTTAAGGAATGCAGACTTCAGAAAACCGAAAATTTTAGCCGAATTGAAATATTACTACTTTTACTTTTTAGTATCTCCTTTGGGCTGTTTAATAAAATTTTTTATAATTATAAACCTTTTTTTTTAATAATTAATAAACTTTTTAAGCGTAGATTATATTGGTTTTCTGTTCAGCCAGAAAATTTTAATGAAAGTTATGAAGTAACGAAAAATGTGTTGGGATTTGATTAATTTGATAAAATTTGTCGTGCAAGTAAAAGATAACTCCCTTAATACGTAAAAGATATTTGTTTAACATTAGGTTTTATACACTTATATTTATTTAAATAAATAAGTTGTTCTAATAATTAGTTTTATCAGTTCAAATAACCAGTGAAAGTAACGAAACTTTTTTGTATAGACATATAGATCCAAATTTAATATGAATTTAAAAGTCGAACAATAAATCAAAAACGATTAAGAATACAGATGAAATTTCGTAGGCGAAAAGGTAATATAATGTGTTAGCTTGTGTAAACATTTAAATACTATTAGTCGATGATTTTTAAAAATTTTTTTGCAGTAACAAGCGGTCAAATTACGCAAAAAATGTTAAAAAACTATTCATTCTCATCATAATAACACATCTTAAAAAATTATTAAAAAATAAAAATTGAATATCGTTAAATGTTGATCAATGTTTTTAAAAATGGGTTGCAGAATTTTATTTTTATAAAGTCTCGAAAATCGAAAATGCATTCTTTCTCCTCCGATAATAATCAGAAAGATTATTACTGACTTACTATAGTAATACCAATGGAGCTCTATCAGAATAATTTAAAAGAATATATTGGCAATGAACCAAAAAAAAATTCTGATGGAAAGTGCAGATATGCCTATAAACCTCTATAAATGGAATATTTTATTCCAATGTTACCTTGAAATAATAGAAATTATTTTTTGATAGTACAAAGTGTATCACAAAGTTCTCCCGGGACTTTCATAACCTAATTCTACTCGTAAAAATAATGGAAAAAGTTCATATAAACATTGTCCTGAAATGCTTCGTTTGCGAGTTTTAGCTATCCCGGTGAAATCAGGTCGTACTGAAATTTTTGGAACTTAATTAAGGGGCAAAATTGATTTCTTATTGGTTTTGACTGAAAATTCGAATAAAAAAGGTCCCAAAACCATACCTGCAGTAGGTTTTGAGAAATCTGGGCTGAAAACCAATAAATTGGGTAAAAACCCCGTTTTTTTTTTTTATGTTTGACGTACAATAGCTTTGTTAAGTGGCTATTAAACACATAAAAATTAAAAAAAACTTGTAAAGAATTTAATCTTGAACAGAATGATGAAAGATAAGTTGAATAAAACTAAAAAAAAATGTGAAAAAATCGAATTTTCTTTAGAATCAGTACACTAGACCTACATGCATTACAATTACCAGTATATAATAAATGTTCAAAAATGAACCCGCCATTTTCAACTCATTTCCTGACACGCTTCTATACTGCTTTTGTTGCTCTTCTACTTCTTTAGGTTTGTTCTTAAGTTGCTCAGCCGCATCCATAATGCTGACAATTAATTCCTCACAACAATGTTTTTTTTTTTTTTTGTATCCAAATTTTTCATTCATCCCAGACGCAAAAATCTATAGGTGTTAAATCAGGCGATCTTATTGGCTAGAATTGAAGACTTTCACGATCTTTCCATTTCTTAGGGAAGTATTGATTTAAGTGAGAGGAAACGGCACAAGAGAAATGGGGAGGCGCGCAATCGTACTGGAAATATAATTTTCGTCTCGGCGCTAAAGGAACATCTTCAAGCAACTGCGGCAAGTTTTCTCAAAGAAAGTGCAATTAGACGTCAGCATTTAAGCGGCCAGGTAATATAAACGGGCCAAACAGCTGATTGTGCAGAAGGCCGTACCGTACATTGACGCTATATCGGTGTTGAAAATTGCCTTCCACCGTTTCATGAGGATTTATTTCTACCCATGTATGCTTATTGCGTAACTTGTTGACGCCATCTCGAGTGAAATTTGCTTCTCATCGGAAAGCAAAGCATACTTATAGAGTTGTCAATTTGTATTCTACCAGTTGCAGAACTCCAAGCGAAATGTCCTGGGTGTATATGTTGAACTAGCTGTATATGTTAAGGATAACACTTATTTTCTTTAAACGTCCTACAAATCATCAAATGTGAAACTCTGATCCGCTTAGAATGATGTTGTGTACTGATGCCTGTAATTCGCTGAACTGCATCGATAATAATTTCTTCAAAAACAGCGTCGTGTCGGACAGATCGTAGTTGGCACGAATAGTAGGTAGTGAACCTGTTTTCCGAATATTGAGAAAAGTCGCGCTAATTGTTTTGGGATCTGGAATCCTGCGATTTGGAAAACGTATTTCATATTCTATTGCAGTAGTTGTTGCATTACGATACACACTCAAAATTAATACTATACCAGGGTATTCCTCTGTTGTAAATAAGGACGGCATTACTTCAATGCCAAACCGATCACGTTCAAACTAAAATTCATAGAAAATCTTCGCTAACTATAGCACAGTTCACATTGCCCGATATATTTAATGCGTCTTAGAGAATGATTTAAACACTAATACAGTATTGCGCATTTTTGATCAGATGTTATTTTATTGCCAAGTTTGAAATAATAATTTTGCAATTAATATATTGTATTTCTGCCATTAATAATATATATATAAGTATTATTCTTTTACAGTTGTGTAATTTCCAGTTTTTAAAAAAAGTTTAGGTAAATTTTGTTTTTACAAATTTTTCACTTCACCGAAAAAGAACTTGATTTTTGTTCACATTATAAGTACTTTTGTGACAAATATATTAATTTATTGTTTTTAAACAAAATTCAAATTTTTCAGACTTTTCTTTGTTTTATTCAACTTATCCTACACCATTTTGTTCAGAATTGAATTATCTACAAGTTTTGTTTAAAATTTTTGTGTTTATTACCCGTTACGTTAAATATAAAAAACTGGGTTTTTTTACTCCAGTTTATTGTTTTTATGCCAGATTTCTCAAAATCTACTGCAGATACGGTTTTGGCATATATTTGATTCGATTCTTTAGGGCAATAACCATAATTTTGTTTCTTAATTAACATCCTAAAAATTTAAGTACCACCTGATTTAACTGGGGTAGCTGAAATTAGAGGGAAATCTTTCACCAGCCGTAACTCGCAAACGAAGCATTTTAGAACATATGTTTATATGACTTTTTTCCATTATTTTCACGAGTAGAATAGGTTATGAAAGTCCCGGGATAACTTGGTGTAACACTCTGTACTTTTTTTGTCTTCAGTCACTTGACTGGCTTGATCCAGCTCTCCAAGATACCTTATTTAGTGCCAGTCGTTTCATTTCAGTATACCCCCTACATCCCTAACAATTTGTTTTACATATTCCAAATGTTGCCTCCCTGCACAATTTTTCCCATCTACACGTCTTTCCAATATTAAAGCTACAATCCAGGATGCTTTAATATGTAGCCTGTAAATCTGTCCCTTGTTTTAATTGTATTTTTCCAAATGATTCTCCCTTCATTTATTTGCCGCAACACCTCTGCATTTGTCACTTTTTCCACCCATCTAATTTTTAACATTCTCCTATAGCACCACATTTCAAAAGCTTTTAGTATTTTCTCTCAGGTACTCCGATCGACCAAGTTTCACTTCCATATAAAGCTATACTCCAAACATATACTTTCAAAAATGTTTTACTGACATTTTGATGTAAGCAAATTATATTTTTGACTGAAAGCTCGTTTCGGTCCTGTACTTTGCGGCATTTTATATCGCTGTTGCTTCGTTCATCTTTAGTAATTCTACTTCCCAAATAACAAAATTATTCTACCTCCGTAATCTTTTCTCTTCCTATTTTTATATTCAGTGGTCCATTACATTATTTCTACTACATTTAATTGCTTTCGTTTTGTTCTTGTTTATTTTCATGCGCTAGTGCTTGCGTAGAACTTTCATACTATTCACTGTTTTTTTTACTCTCGGCAAGAAATACTATATCATCAGCAAATCGTATCATCTTTATCTTTTCACCTTGTACTGTTACTGTGGATCTAAATTGTTCTTTAACATCATTAAATGTTATTTCCATGTAAAAATGAAAAAGTAACGTGGTAGGGAACATCCTTGTCGGACTCCCTTTTTTATTACTGCCTCTTTTTTATGTTCCTCGATTATTACTGTTGCAGTTTGGTTCCTGTAAATGTTAATTATGCTTCTATCTCTATACATGAACCCTACATTTTTGTAAATGTTGAACATTTTATTTCCGTCTACGTTATCAAACGCATTTTCTAAGTCTATAAATGCCAAAAATTTGGCATTTATAGACTTAGAAAATCCCAAAAAACAAAAGATCCACCCATCTGATTATACAATTATGATGAAAAAATAATTAAAAATACGTAGGGTGTAAGTATTTTTATAATTATGTTATAAAAATTCTATAAAACTCTTTGTCTATTCCCGCTTGTTTTTAGTTTTTTCGAGGAGACATAAAAGCCATAGAAGTTGTGAGCATGAAAATTACAGTATAAATTTTTAATTAATTTTCCAAGCAATTACTTCAAAGGTTGAATAAAAATATCTTTTATAGATAAGATAATACAGAAATATTTCATTGCTTTTTTTATTACCCGTGCATATTGTAATTTAAAAAGAGAAAAAAATTATCAAAATCCTTGGCCATTATTCATAATGTTTGTCTGTAATTATAACTCCGTATTTATAATTTATTTTATGATTCTCAACAAGTAAAACTTGATTATCGGTTACAGTTGTACTTAACAACCTTGTTTATCCTTTATTTTTCTTTACTATGAATGAAACGATTTCTTCTGTGCACTAAAGTACATATTTATATATATATTTTTTTTAAATTTACATTTAATAATCTCAGTACAGAATAATATTAACAACACTAATTACGCATTACAATATTTTAAGGTATTGTAATTTTGTTTTTACAGAAGATATATTTTTATAGCAGAAAAGTTCCTTGAAATAAATTGTTAAAGTGTACTTAACAAAAAAATGAATTAATTAATTATTCGGTATTGATTTAGTCCTCTGGTCTTCTTTAATCAGAGGTTTTATTTACAAGAAAAAAATTACTTCTCAAGTAATTACATAACGTATTTTATATTTGTTGTATAAACTGTATTATTTATTTACTTATTGAAATTATACAATTAAATTAATTTATTTAGAAAATTTTTTCCTATGTGAAATTTCACTTTTTAGCCTCTTTGTTGTTGGAATAACCTTCTTGTTATCTTTTATTGAAAGTGAATAAGCCGTGACGTTTCATATTTCATAAAGCTTAATATTTTAATTTATGAATGATAGTTTTTTAAATTAGATGAAATGTTATTTTGTGTGTTCTTGAACTATATTGTGTTATTATATATGACTTTGTATGTGTGTGCGCGCGTATGTTTTTGTATATGTGCGGGTTAATATATTTAACATATATCTATTACACTCAAATATCTGTAATAAAGAATACACGAGGTTACTTTTTTAACTACAAACCGTTTCCTTATAAATTAATAACAATTTACTATTAATAATAATAATCTAAGTTAAGTTTGTTAAACGTGGCACAGTTGGTATATAATATTATTTATATATAAATAAATGAAATACAATCTTACCAACAATTCGTCCACAGCCTCTTTTCTAATACATTCGGGGTCATTCGACCATCCTCAAGAAAATATATTCTTCAATTTATATCATTAAAACTAAATTATGTAAAATGTAAATTTAAAATCACAACAACTTCGTGCATAACCTTCTTACATAACAGACATGACTAACTTTATACTATGAGGACCATTTGTTGTGATTAACTTTTCCTGAGGATGGTCGAATGACCGAAAGTACTAGAAAGGAGGTTGCGGACGAATCGTTGGTAAGATTGTGTTTCATTTATTTATATATAAATAATAATAATAATAATCTGTGTTTCTTGTATGAAAATATGTATTTATTTTTCAACATAACCCCCATTTAAATTTAAGTATTTTTTTTTTTGTCGTCGGGTGACGAGATTAACGATCTCTTCCAATGAATAGATCAAATGTTCCTTGAACCATCGGTAATAGTGTAGTAGACCTCGTCATCGGTCTGCATGCTTTTTCCCCCCAAAAAATTCCTTTAATTTTAGATAGCACCAAATCCAGATTATTACAAGATATTGACCCAATATCTCTCATCGAAATTTTTATATTTTCTGCCATGTTTCACATTTAAAATTAGTTTATACTCATTTTTTCAATAAGTATGTTTTTTTATATAAGTTGGCTGATGCAATGCAAATGACGTTATTACTACAAGCAACGTTTATACTATATTTACTGCGGTGACTAGATGTTTAATGAACATCATACTTTCATAGAAAGAAATATCACTCGTATCGATGATGGTTTATACGGATATATTCATAAGTAAGACTAGGAACTGATTTTGTAAACCAAAAAATCTATGTAACTTATCTACTTTCGTCGTAATACAGTGAATACAGTCTTTACTTGCGTAATTCACGTACCTAATTTTGTACAACTTTTTTTTTAAATTTCAGTGGCGGAGAGGTAGCGGATCGGCCTTTCATCCGGAGGTCCTGGGTTCGAATCCCGGTCAGGCATGGCATTTTTCATACGCTAAAAAATTCCATTTCCATATTCCACGAAAAGCTGCAAGCTTATGTGATGATATCATCAAGCTAAAAAAAAATAAAAAAATATTCAGTGAAAAAGATATTTATCATTTTCTCTCTGATTATCACGTTTTATTTTCATTACATAACTACGTGAAATAGTTTACTCGAATAAATCACGCATTTACCTTTAGAAAAAAAAAATTGTTCAAAAAGATTTCTGCAGTTACGCGAGTAAATACGTTGTACTAAATTAAAGTGGATTATTGTTTTTATTATTAATTTTTTAGCGTATGGATTTTATTGATAGAAAATCCTCTAAAGGCGGTTCTATTTCGCCATAACAATACAGGTCTTTAATGAAAATCGAACCGAGGATCTTTAGTTTAGAAGTAGATGATTCTACTGAATGAAAAAATTCACGTGAATATAAATTAAAGATCTCTTGCTTACTTATCTAACGGTCTAAGTTTTTGTTTATAAATAGAAAACACTCTTTGTTTAGCATCAAAAATGTCAATTAAATTTTAAAGCATTTTTATACTTAATTAAGAAAAGTATTATTGTAAAGAAGATGAGATAAGAAATAAAATGATTTTTTCTTATTAAAATATTTTGTAATTTAGAATTTTGAGCGTTTATTTACTTAAATAATTTCCGTTAACCTTCTTTATTTAAAATTGCATCAGAAGTTATAAGATATCGATTTATTTACTAATAAAATTTATTTATTTTAACCACTAAATTATAATTTTTATAATATTAATAAAATAATAATATCCGATGTGATTTAAACATTCATTTTAAAATTAACCAAGGTAAAAGTAACAGTTTTTTTCAGTTATTTCGTTAAAAAATATCGGTTAAAGATATTTCGGAAAATTTTAATGAAATACTTAAATCCATTATTGAGGAGATATAAAGTTGTTTCAACATTTTCAATCGAATCCATTCGCGGAGTTAGGAAATGCTACCCGTGCCAGCGATCTCTTTGCAGGGCGGTTGAACGGGTAGGAATTAAAGTAAAATATTGACCTTTGGATGAGATATTGCTCCTAAAACAATCTTTATCCTTTCCATTGAGTTATTCAACGGAATGCTTGAGAGAGATATTCTCTGTCTCCGTATGTGCTGATTAGGTGTAAGGTCTTCTCCTTGATTATAATTTATAAAATTTGTATATTTTAACCGTAATTAAGTTAATAAAATTTCAGATTTCTTATAGTAAAATTCATTTTTTATTTTATTTTCCAGATGAAGAACAGTGCATTTTTAATAATTCCTTTTTTATGCTTATGTTGCGCACGCTTAATAAAATAAATGAGGACTTAAACACATACTGATAGATCATGCAGATTGAGTTTCTTTATAGCTTTTTAGTAATTTAACTTTGTCTTCTAAATGTGGATATTTGGAACTTTCTGTTAGCCGCTACAGATGTAGATATAAATAAATAAAAGTAACCTTGCATTTGAACAAAAACATTACAATGCATAAGACAATGGGAAACCGCTATATTAAAAGTCCGAAGGATTTCCCCAGGAATTTTCATCAGTTTTTAGTTATGTCCACATTCCGATACCTTGAATTACCTTGAATTTTGAACGATTCTGTAGACGGTACATCAGTAACATCAGTAGGTAATAAATACAATAGACCACAACTAAATCGACTGTTGGACGGGGAGAAACGAGAAATCTCCTATTCAGTTAACTTTTTATCATCTCATTGTATATAAGTTATGTCTGAATATATATATCGGTTTCAACAATTCATAAAGAAAAATAATGACGTGATTGGATTCCGGAAGAATTTCACTAGAATATTATGTTATATTTCTTTGCTGTAGATAAAATAGAATTTCGATCGTTTCACATGATGTTGTCCAAGTCTTAAGTCCCTTTTTCAAATAAAATAACTATGGTACAATGTCAAGTAACCTCAGCGAAGATAAATTTATTTAATATTTTTATAGAAATTTAAATAGAAAAAAAATAATGGGATGTTAACATTTCCTCAGCTCAGTATAATCATCAAGCTAATGCTGAAATTATAAGTTTTATAGATAAGTTACTAAAATTGGTTTATAAAAATCAGTAATGATATTGTATTTCCTAGTATAATGAAAAATATCTTAAGAGTATAAAAATATATATATTAATTCTAGTATTTTGAATGCGAGTTTCAAAATAGTTGGCCTCCATTTTAAATATATTAGTTATAGCTGGTCTTTCGTACGGATAAAGGTGTATTCTGCTCGTTTTTTAGCGTTACCCGACAAACACCACTAAGAGGTAACCGTTCTTAGTTTCTCATTAAAAAAAAAAAATTATTTTGTATTTTAGTCAAATAACCGAAGGCAAGCGTAGCTAGTCGTGTCGCACATACAGTAACAGTGGCTGTGTTGGTTCAGCTGCCGCGCCGTAGAACTTCGCACCCATTAAAAAGTTTGAAATTTAAAAAACACCGAAATTGTTTTTAGATATTTATCTGAAGATTATTATTTACAAGCCCAAATCTTGTTTAGTATAATCGAAAAGAGGGAAAATTTACAATCAATATTTACAATTTTTTTACCTTTCTTCACCCCTTTCAACATCGAAATTCGAAAATTCTGGAAATTGGTTTTTAGATATTCGCATTAAGATTACACACAACAAAGAGCAAGTGATATATTCGTTTGTTACCAAGAAATTCAAAAAATAATAAATTTCATTGTTACTCCATTTTAACCCTCTAAATTGGGAATTTCAAAAAAAATTATTTTTTAGTGTGTATTTACACCGTATGAAGAACGTGTATAAAAATTTTCATCAATTTATCTTCTGTAGCTTTTGCTTGGCATTGATTATGAATCAATTACGATATGTTTTATAAAGATATATATATAAACTTCAGACATAAAATTATTTGAAAACGTTCCTGTGGTAGAAAATAGGTTTTCTGGCTTAAAAAAGAAATTAAAAAATAGTCTCGGATGGTTACAGAGGCTCTCTGTAAAAACAATATGGTAGCTCGTTTACGACTGTAATATTAAAAAAAGAAGATTTAAAAAATATACAGGTGGGAAAGTAAATGTTTTCGTTTAAAAATGAGTATTTTTTATATGAAAATGAGCAAAAGGTTATTGAGATAATAATTTTTTTTTTTTTTTTTCATTTACCTGTAGGCTACCTTTTAGTCAAAAAGTGAAATATTATTTTATGACAATTAAGTCATTATAGAACGTGCTGCCTTTTATTTAGGTTACGTAATTTGATTTGTAGAAAGTACGGTATTTTTTTTAATGAAAATCATTGAAGGTAAACGGGAGATAGCTTTTTTGATGATTTTATTAATGATTAGTTTTAACTTTAAACGGCTGATCCCGTCAATGTTGTCAAAATAAAATTAAAGAAATGAAAAGGATAATGTCGTAAATAAAAATCACAATTTCTTTAAGTAAGAATAATTATTTATATGCAGTTTATTCGTTGAATACGAATTTTTATTTACGCAATTAAGTTTTAAATAATAACACCGGACGAAGTGTAGTTAATAATATATATTATTCTACATGAGTAATAATATGTTTAATTAACCAGCCCACAACTTGTCCTATTTTGAAGGACGTTAGAGATTCAGACCACAAAGCGGAAGGTTAATATAGAATGAAATGTTTAAAAAGAGTAAAGAACAAAAGAGATAGATTAAAGAAAAATATTAGACAAAATTATACAATAGATTATTAAAGAACATAAGACAATTATTTTTAATCTGTGCGAATATTCAGATTTATCATGACTCAAAGAATAATTTTCTTACATAAATCTATATTGTTTAGAAGGGAATCTTCTGCTCGCTGAAAAAAACGATTAAACAAATTTTAAATTAATGTATTTTATCGGTTTAGGAGAACTTTATTTATTTATGTATACCAGATTACAGAGTAACAGTACAGTAACCTAGTGTCAACAGTACTCTGCAGAGATGCCAAGGCATCTGTTCACAGTCTGACGTGTAAGTGTAAATGTACCGGTCGGCCTGAGTCTGTTGAAGACTCAGGCTGACCGCTCCTTAGACGTGGTTAATTGAAAACCAACCACCAAAGAAAGAACATCGGTATCCACAGTCTAGCATTAAGATCCATATAAAAGCAACTGCCTTTACAAGGACTCCAACCTTAGAACTCTCGACTTCGAAAATCAGCTGATTTTGTGAAGTCGAGTTTAACCGCTAGACTAACCCGGCGGGTTATATTGATAGTATATATTTACTTACTGACCGACCGTGATAAACAACTAAAAGAGAAGAGGTAATTTCCGCCCAATTCTTAAAGAAGGGAATTTGTTTCGAAGTTTTTATTTAATATATACTCTTAACCGGTTCTGCTTTTATATGAAAGGTAAACAGCGATTTACATTTTCTGTAATTTACTTATTTTTTTAATTAAACACATATTAAGTAAGCCTATTTAAGTTTACACAAGCAAAATTGCAGCGACTACATTAAGTATTATATGGGGCAAACCTGATGCTCATTCATGCGCAGATAGAAGGATACTTATAAAACTTCATGTAACATGTAAAATAAACTTTTGACAATCGCCTCATAGAATCTGGATACAGAAAGTTTGTTTCGTACTACGGGCAATCTATTCATCTGGATAGAAGCATGCAGTTTTATGGTACTTAACACCAGAAAGCATTACATTAATTTTTTGTTTGAGAAATTCTCTTGCCATTTTTTTAATAAAATTTTTGACATAATAAAGCTCCTGAAGTGTAAGTAGATTTAGTCAGAATTGGGCGGTTTTTTAGGCAATGATTTTTCTCTTTTATGATCACAGTTTGTGAGAGGGTGTTATTTGTAGGGTTACAAATAGAACAATATATATCGAACAATATTTGTATTAGTGTGTGCATAACTGTAATTATTTTCCTTGAAGAAGGTAACAATCGTAAACCATTTCATTTCTTGCTTTCTCCAATAAACATAGAATATTTGTTATTCTTAAATATAGCTTCATCATTTTATAAAATAGTTTGTTTCTCTTCACGTCAGATTACCTATAATAGCTGGATTATAACTTCCCTAACAGATAGATTTTTCTTTCAGGATGTCCTAACATTGTTTTCTTGGAAGGTTCTCGTCGAATTAGATGTCTACAACGCAGACAATTAGATGTATATAAACGCAGTTTTTTTCAGGATTATCTTATCTGAAAGAATCTAGATTATAGAAAATAAAATGGTGCCTTATTCTTTTGACCCACCAAAATCAGCAAACGTAATTTTTAAAAGATGATTATGAATTTTTAATTGATGTAAGTGACCTGAAGGTATGGAATTAAAAGAATTATGTAATTAAATCCTGTTGTTGCTTTAAGGGTTATTTTTTGTGAACTTTGTCGCTCTCTCTCTCTCTCTCTCTCTCTCTCTCTCTCTCTATGTGTGTGTGTGTGTGTGTGTGTGTCGATCGCAACGATAGTTAGGACATTGATGACATTGTTTCAAATGATTGGATAACTGATTTCGTTACAAGTCATAGGTTTAAAATTTAAAACACAAAAATATGGTCAGTCCTTTATGTTCTCATATTTTTGAGAGTCGGCGGTTCGATACAGACATGGGTCTTTTTTTTATGTTGATTACTTTGCCTTAACGATGTTGATGATTTAGCTAAATATTTATCCGTATCTTTATGCTGACTAGGGCAGCTATGAAACGTGTAGATTATTCTGAAGCGAGGCTCGTGATGGGAACAGTATCTGGGTGAGCTACGTCTGAGTGTGTAGCGGCTGACTGTTTTAGCATTTTATTTTCCTACAAGGATTGATGTAGCAACGTCTTTTTCCAAATCAGAAAACCGAAATTTTCTGTCATCGTTTATTATCTTATTTTTTGAAGACCTTAATACAAGGTAACATTTTGTAGTTTTTGTCCTTCCCGCGTATTTATTTCCGGTATTTATATTTGACGATTATTCCCTATCCGCCACCTGAGGGGAGCAGCTAAACGGGAGAGTAGTTAGTACAGATGAGCATGTTAGGGATGGTCGACTTCGCTGTTAATCAGTCGAGTAGTTAAACTCGTTTTTGCAAAATCTAAAGTCGAGACTTCTAAAGTTCGAGTTCTTGTAAAGGTAGTTGCTTTTATATGGAGTTGAATTCTAGACTGAGGATTACCGTTGTTTTTCGGTGGTTGGGTTTCTATTAATCACAAGTCTCAGGAGTGATCGACCCCAGTCTGTTCCAGATTTCATACTTACCGGTACATTTGCACTTGCACTGCACTGCAACTGCAGCTACGTCGGGCCTGACCAGCCGATAGCGATGATTTCAATTGCCAATCTATACACAACATCCAGACTTGGTAGTAGCTGGAAAACTGGTTGGAGAAACTAAAATAAACTAATGGATACCAAGAAATGGATATTTTGAATTTCGTTTCGAAAAAAATTCATTTTTATTTGAGTAGATTTAATTTTTATGGTAGTCTCAGTTGTTATGTCAACGTAATTTTGTTAATTTATAGTATTTCTCATTTTTCTACAATTGCGATGTCTGAAAACTATGGTACTAGCCACTTTCGCTTTCTGTAATTGTAGTGATGTTAATTGTGTTCTGAAATCGCGACAGAATATCATTTATATTGCTATGAAATGGGATAGTACACCGCTTCAGTATAGAAAACAAAAAAAAATATTTTACTAAAAAATTTCCTTAGCTAATTTGACGTGAGATGTTTTTTACGCATGAAAAATTGTTTTAAAGAGTAACTTGTGAATCATGTCTGGTCGCCTTCTATATAAAGGTTCGATTGTACGAGTAAAAACGCATAGGATTGAAGTTAGTTACCTTGAAAATGTTTTCGCGTCATAAGAATTTGAGTTTGGTAAAACAGACATAAAATCTATCTCGGTGATTGTTTTATTTTTTGAAGTTAAAAAAATACCAAGGTTATTGTATAAAACATAATAACCGATTGTATTTTTTTTTATATATCAGGTTTAGGCGTTTAAGAGAAAAATGTTGTATGTATATTGTACGTGAGATAAAATGTTGGTGAATCGGTATATAATTAGTTTAAAAAAGAACTAAAGTCCGTAAATTAAAAATTACTCAACATTAAATTTGTGGTTAATATTTTATTTCTATTATGTGGGAAATTCTTTAACTATTTACGGGAAGTTTTCCATCAAAAAGAGATTTTTAACTATGTTTGAGTATACTAATTATCGAATATTAAGTGATCAATTTTTAAAAGAATATGAGTGGTTGAGGATGAATACCATGTACGTAAAAGAACTAGTAAAAATGTAATAGTAATATATAAATAAAGAATAAACTTCGTGATAGTTAGGAATTTTGTTTTATAATTTAAATATTTTTTTGTTTTTATTTTAATATTTTGTTTACTAATTACGTCTACTTAACCTTCACTGAAAATTTATTACAGTGTAGAAGAGTTTTTGTACAATGAATACTACTACTTAATAAAGATAGCCAATATATTTTTTTATGAAAATTTTTGTTATAAACAAGTAAATTTATTTTTGAATATTAATAGAGATATTTTTAAACCCGTAAATGTTTTTGAAAGGTGGGGAAGTAATTTTCTATTGAAATTGAAATATTTTTCTTTTATTTATTTATCTTAAGTTTAAATCCATAATTTTCACATAAATTCCTTTACGTTATTTATTAATTAGATGTTATCTTTTCCTATTGATAGTAATGTTGTCAAATAAATATTTTTGTTTTTTTTTATTTTGAAATAAGATTTGTTTTTCCAAGGTGAAACTTTACATTATAACAATATATATTTTTAAATGCATTGGATGTATAAATATGTTAGTTTTTTATGACCTGTGGAAATATATTTTTTTATAATAAAAGATATTATTTTATTTTTAATATTAAAAGGGAACTTTATAAAATATATTTTTACAGACAAGTAGAAGAAAATTAATGTAAAGAAAATATTTTACGGGATTACATGAATATCTCTAACATAATTATTTTTTGATTTTTTAGTCATTGATAAAACAGTAGCTCAGATTTTTTGTCAAAACATGAATAATAGCGTCTTGAATTAACGCTGATTTGCGAGTGGAAATCATTCTGGTGGGGGTAGTTGCTATGGAAACACGATTTAATTTACCTCATTAGGTATTAATTATTCGTCTCCATAGTAACATTTATCCGTGTCCTGTAAATCCGTTGTTGAAGATTTTATTTTTAATGATTTATTTAAGATTGATTTTTTACTTAACATCTTAATATTTTTTTACATGTGAGAAATGTTTATTTGTGTAGTTTACTTTTTATTTATTTATTTTTTTGTAAATTATTTATATTCTTATAATTTTTTTATATCTATTTTTAATTCGAAAAATCATGGAAGAATCAACGTCTTATAAATTTTAATTTGGTTTGTTTCTTCTTCTTTTTCTGTTGGTTCAAACTTCTGTTCATTCACTATCCTTTTTCTTTTGTCCTCTTTTCTTAATCTTTTTTCTTAATTTTATTGTTGCTTCTCTCGTCATTATCCTCATTTCTAACCGTTTTGTGATTATTATATTGCTCCTTTTCCGGTCACCTTTTTATTTTTATTTTATATAAATGTATGTAAGTGTACATATTGATTGAGAAGTCACACAACCCATAGATCTACAGGTTGAGCATTAATATTATCAATAAATTATTTATATAGACCTAATTACAAAAGGTATAATTATACAACTGTATGTTTTTTGATAAGTTAGAAAATGCTACTTGTTGCAACTCATGTTGAAAGTTCCCGTCATGCTTGACTGATCGCATCTTACCTCTATTTAGTTTCGCTTTTGTAATGAAGGAATTGCATTTTGAGTGTTTATTTTCCAATAATCGAGTATATGAGGGTTCGTTGAAAAAAAATTTTCTTTCAAAAAATGTCAGAATGAGGAAGATGAAGAGATGAAGATTGACGGTGCTACAGATTGCGAGAAGGTATCAGAAGAAAAATCGCGCAACATTTGTATAGTTTAGTTTGCTAGGTAATCTCTTCGTCATCGAACAGCATGTAACAGGACTTAATTCTTCAAGCTTTACTAATGGTGTGGTTCATTTTTTTTAAGGTTATACTGATTTTCATATCTTGAAGCTTTGAAAATCTTCATGCGTTCAACGAACGATCAACCACATCATTTTATAAAAATCGTAATTTTGTATGCATATCTTGTAGGAATATCTGATCGATAACTGATACAACTGTTTTCAGTCCTCTCATTTTTCCACACGTAAAAGACATATATGACTGTTATCAAAAACTTCATAGCATTGCTAAAGGCTGAAGAATTCAGTAATGTTGGGTTAATAAAGCTCCTAGATCGTATTTTGGCCGTTAACATATTTAGCAGGGGCCATTATTTCATTTTTTATTCGTTTTGATGATTCAATGATTTAATTTAATTCGTTTTTACATTTTAATTTTTAAATTTATTTTAATATTTGATTTTATTTGTTTGCTTTTAGGTTCAAATGGTTTACGTCTTATTTTTTATTGTTTGTTTATTTATTATCAAAATAATAGTTCTCTTTGTTCTGGGTTAGTTGCGTATAAATCAGTTGGTGATCGTGTTTTGATTTTGAATAAAATAAACTTTAAAACAGTGGCATATTAACCAGACGCTGAAGTTATAGCTCTAAAAATAACTTCTACTTTAAAACTGAGTGCGGTTAACGGATGAGGTAATTGATTTCGTATTTTCCATCAACAAGATTACTTTTCTCAGATGTAAAATTTCCCTGATAACTAAAATCATTCGGTTTTTATCAAAATTTACTGATGAGGTTTTACATCACGCCCCCTTTGGTTCTGCATTATCTAGATTGAAAATCATTTTCAGATATCTTCTTTTGGTGCCATACTTCAACGAGCGTTAGGCAATCTTAACCTAATCAAACGCTGCTCTTGTTAACTCAACTGATGTCTGACCATATCATTTCTTCATATAATTTAACAGTTACCGTCCGTCTTTTTTGAAACAAATCTTTTAACCCTTAATTATAAACTATACAATTTTGATACTTCCTTGACGTTTCTCGTAAATTAAGCAAAATAATTTTTTTTGAGATTTTCTTGTTTTTACGTTATCAAGTATTATTCTATTCTTCTGCATTCTTTCAAGAACAGTTTCATTCGTTTCACGATCTGCCTTCATGATCCTCAAAATTTTTCTATTGACCCACATCTCGAAAGTTTCAAATTGCTTTATAAATTCTTTCAGACCGTAAATCCTTTATTGAAAAAAACGAAGCATTTTACTGATATTCAAAATCCTAATTTAATTAAATCCTTCGTAATCCTAATTTAAGATCTCTACTACAAAAAAACATTTTTCATTTTTATAAACGTTGTTGTAGCTTATTTTATCGTACGTCTAATTTCATGCATACAGTCTATATTTTTGACAAATTACAAGACAACTAAGATATTTAAATTTTTCATTTGCTTCATTTTCTCATTATTCATGAATAAATAAATAATTATTTCTGATACTCTATTTTTAATCATAGATTTCGTTTTTTCAAAGTTCATTCTTAAGCTATAGGTTCATTCATACATATAAAAGATACTCTGTGTAGTATATACAGCTATAAGTTTTTTAAGGATTTTGCCAGGCACATATTATCAATGCTACACATGCTATTGATTATCTCTTTATTCATTCATTATAGTGCCTTCCTCTTCATCTCCTAATACCTCCTTAAATATTTCATCAGTTTATATAAAATAGTTGATAATAGTGCAGCTTTGACAACAGTTGAATGAGTGATGTCAGCCCGTATGGTGTAGAAAATCAGCCAATCGACCAATGAAACAAAAGAGTATTTTTTTATTGAGACGATTCAGATATGTGTATTTTTTTTGTCTTCAGTCATTTGACTGGTTTGTTGCAGCTCTCAAAGATTCCCTATCTAGCACTAGTTTCATTTCGGTATACCCCCTACAGCCTACATCCCTAACAATTTGTTTTTCATATTCCAAACATTGGCTGCCTACACAAATTTTTCCTTCTACCTGTCGCTCCAATATTAAAGCGACTATTCCAGGATGCCTTAATATGTGGCCTGTAAGTCTGTCTCTTCTTTTAACTCTATTTTTTTCAAATGTCTTTTCTTTATCGATTTGCTGCAACACCTCTTCATTTGTAACTTTATCCACCCATCTGATTTTTAACATTCTCCTGTAGCACCACATTTCAAAAGCTTGTAATCTTTTCTTCTCAGGTACTCCGATCGTCCAAGTTTCACTTCCATATAAAGCTACGCTTCAAACATATACTTTTAAAATATATGTGTAATATAGGTATTTTTTTCAAATCGCAAGCGAACTATGGGTGGATTACATACTTGAGGAGAAAAAGAGTCTTTTATCGTGAAAGTCACCTTGATTATCTTTGAATGTGAAATCTATTTGTGGTAATGATTTAAGTGAGAAAAAAGTTCAGGCTAATGTAACATTATCTTTATGAGAAAGATTTATTATGTGCAATTTTAATTCGTTAAAGATACTTATTACTACTTCAATTCACTAGGGCACTAGAATATTAGAAATAGTTTTCAACTTTTTTAGAAGAATAAATGATATGTATAAATGATATACACATTTGGATTATATAAATTTTTTCTCGGATATTTTCAACTTTTTATTATTTCTTCCTTCAGTTATTATTATTATACAAGGAAATAATGAAATTTAATTTACAAGCTCTGCTCTGATTTTTTTTACATTGCTAAAAGTAGAATCAAACAATGCAGCTGTTCACCAAGTTTATTGTTTTCCCTGTTTATTATGTGATTAAATTGTAATTGAATTGAAAAATTATTTAAACTAAAACTGTTTTATTCTAGAATCTGATTAAAATTAAATTTATTAAATTTGCATTTTAATAATGATATTCAAATAACCGTTTAATTATCTAAAATGTTATTTTTATGTTTTTTTAAATTTTAGATAATTATCTACCCAATTTCTGATATTTCTCTCACAAAAAAGTGGAACTCCTGGGATTTTATTTTATTTATCCTTCTGCAGAAAAAGGAAAGCAAATATATTTGAGAATTTGCATGTATGTATTATTTGACAAAGCTAACTGTTATATCATTGAACGTGCAATGTTGATTCTGTTTACGTTGCGCTAGTTAGAGGTGGTTTTATAAATAGTGGTACAGTCGATTTTACTACGTGTATACGATTAAGTTACGTTTTAGTCATTATCATACTTATAGACTATTAAAGGGTCTTTTCTGTTATGCGATCTGCATTTTTTTTTTAGGTATTATTTATGAATTGTTGTTTTTTCAACATATTCGCTTAGTTTGGAACTAACGGTCATCCGAACTCAAGACTAGCACTTTTCCATTCGGGCGAGTTTACAATAAAGCAGGACAATGTTTAGCTCATACAGACGTATTACCCATAAAAACTGGTTTACAGTGTATTGTCACATAACAACTAACGAAAGATACAGTTGTAGAATATTAACAGAACCTAAACTTCCAATTACCATTTTGCGATTAGATTATCCAAAAACAGCCGTACTTGCCGTACGCAGAAAAGTAACCTATAAAGTACTCTTAAAAACCACGCTACAGAATTAAATCAAATATTTACCATATTCTACACACTTAACGAACTAAATATAACCTTTTCTTTCTTTTTCCTGTTTAGCCTCCGGGAATTACCGTTCAGGTATTACTTCAGAGGGTGAATGAGGATGATATGTATGAGTGCAAATGAAGTGTAGTCTTGTACAGTCTCAGTTCGACCATTCCTGAGATGTGTGG
Organism: Lycorma delicatula; assembly: GCF_047948215.1. Taxonomy (NCBI): domain Eukaryota; kingdom Metazoa; phylum Arthropoda; class Insecta; order Hemiptera; family Fulgoridae; genus Lycorma; species Lycorma delicatula. Next base: position 118,086,065 of record NC_134458.1, read on the forward strand.
TTAATTGAAACCCAACCACCAAAGAACACCGGTATCCACAATCTAGTATTCAAATCCGTTTAAAAGTAACTACCTTTACTAGAACTTGAACGCTGGAACTCTCGGCTTCCAAATCAGCTAATTTGGGAAGACGCGTTCACCATTAGACCTACCCGATGGGTTAACTAAAAATAACATAAACAATACTTCGAATAATTTAACATTAATACGTATCCACATTAATTTTTAGTTTACAGGACAACGCGTTATTAATATTGTGTACAAATAGACAATACCAGATCGCTATCTTATCTATAATCCGACACAGGTAACAGTTATACAAAATTGCTTATCTACGACATTGTTTAATAATTTAATATGATGATTTAAACTACATTATATGAATCCATGAGGAGATAAAAAAACAGGGTATGGGGCGCATAAAAGAAAAGATTCCTGTTAAAGTTTTTACAATAAATAAAATGTGCCATGCTGACTTGTTATCATTTGTTTATTGTTTAAAATAATAATTATTAAATTGTAATTTACCTGTATTTTTAAATACAAATTAGATATTCATTGCACAACGAAGAGTATAAGTTGTAATGCAGTCGTATTGCTACAATTATAAAACAAATTCGGATTAAAATTTCCACATGAAATGTGGAATAAATCATAATATATCTACACAAATATTCCTTATATTACGTAATATTTATACGAAATAAATATCGTTTAATAGATAATTCAGTCGCTGATGTCGGTGGGAGTGTGGTAGCGTCCTGGCTTTTCATCTGGGGGTTCCAGATTCGAATACCGGTCAGGCATTAAATTTGTTATATGCTGCAAAATGGCATTTCCATGTATAAGCTTCAAAACCTTTTTTGGTGAATTAATATATTATCTCTACAAAATCATAGTGTTATGAAAACATTCGTGCAAAAATGCCTTAGTATTCCATATTTCATGATAAGATTGTACTTGTAACTTTAAATACATATTAGCAAGTTTATTTCAACTAATAGCCCGTTAAACAGCTGTCTTTGTCAAGTACTGCGTTTGTTGAACTAATTAAAACAACTAAACGGCTGTTTTGTAAACAACGTAAGAAGTTCCACTGGCCAAATCTTTTGATCCTGAATACACATTTTTTTAATTTGATATAAAATACACGAAATTGGAGAATGGGAATCACATATATAAATATATACTAGTGTACTGTCATTATTAATCATTTAGTACTTAAGTATTCCTCTAAGGAAATCAAAATTGGTCAACAATACTTTTATGTTATCTGACATTATAGGTAAATAATAATGATAAGGCCAAATCAAAGCGGATATTTAAAAAAAAAACATTTATCTCTTTTAAATAAAATATGCGCAATACAAAATCCATTGATTGATCCAAGCCTGTCAAGTAAATTGAGGATAATGAATTGATAAAACTGTTTACTCTCTAGTATTTGAGTGGAAAATTTGATTAAGAATATCATGTAAATCAATAATAAAAACATCAATAACAGTTACATTTTGTTATTATCACTGGGAATTTCACATTGCTATACTCTTTTTTAGTATTTTTCTGTCGCTTTACAATTTTTAACAAGCTAAACTCTTTTGTATGATTTTTAAACGGGTTTATTATCGTAAAAGTTTAGCAGTGTTATGTCGTTTATCTCAGTTTGAGAACTAAGGAACCTTTATAATAGAAAAAGCTTGAAAAGCTTTTCATTTTGGAATAAACAGTTTCCAATTCTGTTGCTTCCAACAATTCAACCGTTAGCTAGTCCACAACGTTTTGGTTTCGCTGTTAAGTAGAAGTAAACAGTTATTAGGGAATACTTATATTCTCATCCTTATCTAAGAGGTTGCCATAATCTGCATAAATATATATATATATATATATATATATATATATAAACGGAATTTTGAATATCAGATACATAAGCAGATAAAGATCTGCTTTAATTCAGTTTTATCAACTTTTATAGGTTTATTGTGTAATCAGATTTCTAAATCCATTCAGTCTGAGTTTAAGAAGCGTATTTTTTATACGAGGGTCATCCTTAGCGGATTCTTTGCATGTTCAACAAGGTTTGTCCCACTCTTGAAGGGTCTACTCATTAATTTTATCTCAGTATTACGCATAATTGAAAGGAGGGACTCTTTCTTATCAAATTCAGTCGCACAGGTATGTCTAATAATACATGATGGGCAATCGCCATCCAGTAAACAAGTAATTTCCTCATTCTGAACTTGAGAATGTTAAATTTTATTTTTCACATCAATTATAAGAAATTAAAAAATCCACGAGATAATTTTTTAGAAGATATGATTATTACTTTGTACTTTTAATTTTCTTAAAGAAAATCTATTGTTAGCCCCAGAGTGTATAATTACTTCAAATTATGTTATTTGTTTTTTTAGTGTTCTGTATAAATTTATACTACAGAAGAACTGGTTCAGTTTAATTATATTATCAAATCTTAATCATATCTGATTGGGTTGTAAATCAATACAATCAGTTCAGACCGTTTTACTTGAATATCAATTTAAGTTACAAATTTAATTTATTTTTTCGAATTATTTATTTAGAAATATGTAAAAATCTAACTCTAAAACCACATCTGATCGCCTTTCACACAGCCTTTTCCCTTTCTGCACCACCTAGCCAAAGACTGGCGTGTTATTATCCTGTCTTTTTACATAATAATGAAGATTCTGCGCCAGAAATCTTCATTCAAGGTTTCCGGATCTTGAAAGCCCTTGAAATCGTAGACCGGATGACCTATCAGGGGACTTGACAGCCTGTTTCCCTTATAAAGCTACCCGTATGCGGCGGTTGCTGAACATCTGAGGGCTCATAAATATTTTAGTTAGGGGAATGAAATAGGAGAAATTCTGCTATTAAAATTTGGTCTGAATTGGGCAATTTGTAATTATATATGATCTCTCAGCAACAGAAGAGGTCATAATAAACCAAAATTTGTACGAAATGGGAGTCATTGGTAATTAAGAACTCCATTCCCACAGGAATTTAAATATTTAAATTAGACGATCTAAAAATTACAATTAGAAATATTGTGACATACCTAAAATATCTTGCATTACTTGCAAGATATTTTAGGTATTTAAACACCTGAATCTTTTTAAATGTAAACGTAAAACGTATTTTAACCAAAATATAACTGACAATAGTTGCACTAATTTGAGTAACCATTCAAATTACACATACACGCGCGCGGTACTTATGAAACATTTTGAAAAATGATTTGATATTTTCCTACCTTAAATTTGCATAAAATTTTATCTGCAATAATTTATTTTTTTTAAATATTTTTCATTAGATTATAACTAATAAATTTTTAACTTGATAATTATAGTTCTACCTCGGATTTTAAAAACATTTGTAAATTTACAGTAGAATACTATACATATAATTAGTTTAAATATTTAAACACATTAATACTTTGTTAAATCTATCAAGTAAACATTCGTATCCTCTGTTGGAAATCACTAAACAGACGAGCAGTGAACGAACAGTTCCTCAATTAATGTTACACAACTAGTGATAATACGCTTGGTTATTTTTACATAAACGTTTAGTTGTGAATACTAATCGATATTGCTATTTAATTTGTTAATAACAAATTTTCTTACTAAATAAACTCAAAAAATTACTTTGTACTTGAAAGAAAATTTTGACCGATTAATTAATTAAGACGGCAAGACGGCTTGTCTTGCTGGATCCAGGTAATTTGTAGAAATCGAACTAATTGTTGCCTCAAAAGTGTTGTAGCGTTTCGTTTCGTCGATCGTTTTGAAAAAAGAATAGTCCAATAATGCCAGATGACGAAAGCTCATTCAAAATTGTAACCTTGGTACGGTTAACTGTAGTGAGTTTTCAGCCCTCTAATATTCTGCTTATTTACGTAGCCGTTAAAGTGAAAATACGCTTCAACTGACAAACATATAGTGGATTAAAATTTCATCAACATCCAAACTCTGCAATATTTCTTGTTTGCAACCAAATTAGCATCTTTTAATTTCCGAGCAATTTGAATTTTGTTGAGATGAAAGCTTAAATCCTTATATAAGATTCGACAGATCGTTGGTTCACTGATATTCATCGCTAATACATGTTTAATCGCTGAACGTTTTGGACAGCGTACTGCGGTAGTTCGAACTCTATAAATGTTTTCTGAAAATCTTTGCTGCTACTTTATATTTTAAATTTAATGTAGACTCAGTTTCTTCAAACTTTTTAATCGATAGATTAATTACATGAAACCCCCCATGACGCGGATTGTTGAACCTATTACGAAATAACCTTTATACATTTATGGGGGAGTTATCATTTTTATAAAATGTTTTAACACAGAAAGCACGATGTGCACCTGACCACTCTACTCTAATTTTTTTAATTTTAAATTTTAAACTGTTTATGTTTAATAAATGACTGGTAATATATCACCAAGTTCAGCACCCTCACCCAAACGTCAAATGAGTAACCTGGCTTTTAAACTTTCACGCTTTACTAACCTTCTCTTTATTAACAAGGAAAATAAAGTGAATGGGACTATACTAAATAGATTAATACTACGCTAGTCGGAGTATATCTTTACTGATGTATTTAAACTTTAATAATCAGCTTCGTGATAACAATAAAAAGAGTAAGGATTTACAATTAAGATTTTTATTTTTTTTTTTTAAATAAAAGTAGGTTTTTTTATACACTCCTTTTTTATAAATCAGTCATTTCTATTTTCGCATGTTCGAAAAAAATTTTCAAGTTTGCGCCCTATTAACGGGCTGAAAATTAATGTTTTCTCAATTACCTCGTCCAGTTTAACCGTTCTTAGACCAATGGTTTTCCAATTACTGATTGTTTTTCAAGGTGTAGGTATTTCAATTAGCAACGGTTATTTTTAATAATTGAAAATAAAACTGCTGCAGTTTTGATAAGCCCAGTGAAAAAAGTCTGATTTATTAATGAAAACACAACCACTGTTACGTCGGGTATGAATTGATATTTTGTGAATATTTCTTCTTAATAAAAGTGATTTTTTAGTTTTGAGAAAAAAAATGATTAACCGGGGTCTTCTTTTATTAGGAGCGATCCAGATTAGTAGCTGATAATAGTTACTATTATTTATACTGTTACTTCTTTTTACGATAGTTAACTGCTAATCTGCTTATAGTAGCTGAAGGTTATGATATAACGTGGTTGTTACAGCAATTTTCTATCTTTTTCTCTTTTTTTCTGTTTAGCCTCCAGAACCACCGTAAGGTATTGCTTCAGAGGATGATATGTATGAATGAACGCAAATGAAGTGATTAGTCTTGTACAGTCTCAGGTCGATCATTCCTGAGATGTGTGTTTAACTGAAACCCAACCATCAAAGGACACCGAAATCCACGATCTAGTATTCAAATCCGTATAAAAGTAACTGCCTTTATTAAGATTTGAAACTTAGAACTCTCCACTTCCAAATCAGCTGCAGCAGATACTGTAGCAGTTATTAGAAAAAAATTCGTCCCCTGATAATAATCATTATTTTTAATTACTCAATGTATTTTATTATACATCATTACAGAACAGACATACCGGTTTTTTTTTGTTGTATAAAAAAAGCTGGTAAAGTATTGCATGACTTTTCTGCTATTAATTATAAAAATCAAAAGAATTAGAGCTGAAAAACAATTTATATTAGCAGTGGTGAATAGATTTTAAGAAAGATTTTCTAAAAATATTAATTTATTGGTTATGCTTAACAAATTTGCTTAAGTAAGTTCTTCTCTAGATCTAACATCCAATTCAATGAAGGCTAACATAAGAAAAATAAAATTTTCAAAAAGTATTTCTGCATTTGAATTTCGGGGCCTATAATTTAAAAACATTATAGACATTTCTTGATATTTCTATATATATATATATATAATATATATATATATATATGAAGTACAAACTTTCAAAGAAGTTTTGAAAAACATAATTGAAGGGAGGTAGAGCAAATGAAAATACATACTTATATTTTTGAGGTGAGGTTAATTTAAAAAATAAAAAATAACGGTTTTTTGAATTATTTATATTATGCATTGTGGGTAACAAATTTTCTTTAATAATTTTTTCTCTAAAAGACTTCTGAAGAAAATCGAGATTAGTGTTTTTGCGATATCCTCACACCCTCTTAATGAATTTTGAAAAAAAAATTAATACGAGTAATGCCCCGTATATAAATTTGGAGAAAATTTACAATTACAACAGAAAAGATGTGTCATACTTTTGGTTACTTCGGCTAAAATGTATCTTTCAATTAAAAATTTATACTTTTATGTTAATTGTATTTACTGGTAATTTTAGTTACTTTTCCATTATTAAAGTATTAAGAGATTATTTTTTTTTAACCTTAGTATTACCGAGTTTTTTTTAGGTTTGAGCAACCGATTTGAAGGTATAATATAGGATACATTTTTATCATTATTTATGTAAATTTCAGACGTGGGTAAAGTTGAGTTAGGTGAAAAACGTAATCAAGAAAGTGTATTGCTCTTTGTTATTATAAATTCAAGATTTGTCATGGAGTGAAAGTATATTGGTAAAAAATAAAGGATAGGGAATAAAATAAAATATAAAACCAGTCTATTATCCAATCACACGAAGAAAAAGGACGTAATGGAATCAAATAAAATAAACAATTTCAATTAATTCGACAGTAAATCTAAAATAGCTTGTCATATTCCTGTGCTTTTTTTAATATTAAACTTAAAATGAGGAGACCAGTTTAGATGTACTAATATACAGTTTCATTATATTTTTTACATTTTTTTTTCTTTTTTGAACGTTAAGCATAGTGTTATATTTCTGAGATTTATCTTCCTCTGCTTTTTTCGTTATGATACAAATAGCTTGTTATTAAAAATTAAGCATAATTTTCTAGTTACATAAATTTTTTATTTTATTATAAATATGTAACTTTTATTAACATTTATTATGTTTTTATTTTACAGGTAAGTTTCTGATTTTCATGTTAAAAAGTTTTAACCTTGAATTCAAGTAAGTTCGTTATTATAATATTCACTTATATTTGCATTTTGTTTTAATATTAAATGCCTAGACTTATATGACATTATGTAACGAATTTTTACCGACTTTTCGAAAAAAAGTACGGTATTACTTTCGGCCGCACGCTGGGATTCGAGGAGGGTTGAAATTGAATTTTATTTACGTTTTGAGTTATGAGGAAGAGTATGAAAATACCATTCACTTAAAATGTAATTTCGTTGTATATATATATATATATATATATATATATATATATATATATATATATATATATATATATAAAACCCAGCACGCAGTTCGTCACTCACATTTGTTCTTCCGTTTCTGAACATTTGGCACCATTTTGTAATCATGGGGCGTTATACTGCATAAACTGTTATCAGGGCTGTAAGACGGATGAGACCACACTTCCCACTTGAATCTTTGCAGTACCTTTATCACATGAGCTGAATAAGAAGTAGCGTTGTCGTGAAGAAAAACGACCCCAACGCTCAATCTTCCGGCTCTTCGATTTTTAATGGCTGTATGCAATTTTTTTAAAGGCTCACAGATTCGACATTGATTTTTGTTCCTCGGGGCATATATTCACTGTAAACAACTCCCTGAGAATCGAGAAAGCTGTCAGCATAATCTTTTCAACATATGGGGATGTTTTCACTTTTTTTGGCTGCGGCGAATTTTTGTGCCTCCATTTATGTGATGCTCTTTTAGTATCAGGAGTGTAATGAAGCACCCAGCTCTCACCTCCTGTGATGATTTGTTCAAAAAACTGTGGACTATTACTGGAATAACGTTGAAGAAAAGAAAGAGCAGACACAAAACTTTTGACGTTTGTGGTTGTCTTTCAACAGTGCACACATCTTACGGTAACCAAGATGATCGTGAATAATCGTAAACACACTACCATAACTGATGTTAAGTTCACTTGCAATATCTCTAATTTTAATGCGCCGGTTACTCAAGATCATTTCATTAGCGCGTTACTCGTCGTATTTTAAGTTGAAGGACGCCCAGCACGCAGTTCGTCATTCACATTTGTTCTTCCATTTCTGAACATTTGGCACCAGTTCGTGATCATGGGGCGTGACATTGCATTCTAACCGTATACTTCAACAATTTGGCGACGAATTTCACAACAGTTGTAATTTTTTGCCCACAAAAATCGGACTACTAAACGCAATTCTATGCTGGATGAAACCTGTAGACGACACGCCATATTGACAACGACACTAGACACGTACTGAATGTCGTATAGAATTGCTGCTGGGGGAGCGTGAAGACAACATAACCAGTGCTGCCACTACAAGACATTAGTCAGTTCAAGAACACGGCAACAGTGTAAGTGTAACTTATTTTTTGATACACCTCTCGTGTATATATATATATATATATATATATATATATATATATAGGTCTATGTGTAAAATTTGTGGCTTAAATTCTCCAAAACTACTAGATCAGTTTCACTTAAATTAGATATTCTGTGGTAGTATTTCTGAAGTTGTGCATGTAAAAATTTGATATAGATTGTTTGACTCCTTCCTGAGTTAGGCTCAATTTAGTCAGCAAAAGACAACATAAACTCAATTTGAGGTACTTTTTCAGTCTCATGGTTGGATTGCGGAGCGGAAAATGAATTTTCTTTACGTTTTGAAGTATGAGGATTCGAAAATCCCGTTCACGTATAAACTTTTGTGGCTGGAAAATCTCCAAAACTACTAGATCAATTTCATTGAAATTTAGATATGCTGTTGTAGTGTATCACAAGTTGTGCTTCAAGTTATTACTTTTTCTTTTATGTCATTCTGGAACAGTAGTCAATCTACTTTATATACTTATATATTTTAAAACTTGACGCTACGTCATTCTCTTGGTAGAATTTTAAGTATCGCTTTGAATCTATTGGTCAGTAGTAATTTACTTTGTAATTGGTTAACACAGAATTTTGATGTTACTACTACAGTTTTTTTTTTCATAAAAATAATTATAGTTTATACCGCAGTATATTTTCAAAGATATAACAAGAAATTTTTTGGCCAAATTAAAATGCTAGAAAATTAATTTTATCTGGAAAACAAATTTTTGTTTTTCTCATAGATTTATGCATTTATTATTAAAAACGTCTAATTGATCTACTGGATAAATGGAAACAATCATATTTGTCTCAAATTAAAAACGATTTTTCTATTAACAGGTAACTTTCTGATATAAATATAAGTCACGTAATGATTTGTTATGAGAAAAGAAATTTGATTTGTGTAAATGGTAGTTATTGTAAAGTGACCGGCCATCTGTCTATATCGGAAGCTGAAAGATGGAAGTCACGCGTGCGCTTTGAACTGTTCTACTTCGTATCGTGTTAACAGTTGTGTTTCATTTAATGTCATACCTTCGGTTACTTGGCCAAAATGTATCTTTAAATTTAAAATTTATATTTTCATATTAATTGTATCTACTGGTAATTTTAGTTACTTGTCCATCATTAAAGTATTATGAGATTATTTTTTTTTTAACGTTAGTATTACCGAGGTTTTTTCTATTTTTAGCAACCGATTTGAAAGTATAATAGTCTTAAATTACACACACCTCTGTAGCCATAAGCAATGTAGACTATTGTTTTAAATTAGACTATACAAAATAATTGAATTACTAAAGATAAGATCTTCCCATAATGGAAAAATGAAGCGGCTGACAGTTAATACAAAGATTTTTATAGATTTTTTTAAGATTTCTGCTCCGTAACATCAGTAAATAAATTAAGTTATAATAGATAAATTACTTTGTGATTCATTACACTCCCTTCCAGACAACATTAGCTTTGCGTCGACAGTAATGTTTCACTGGGATTCCTACTTGGTCCAGAGTTTGTCTCTGCGCCTTGCTGATGGTTATGCAAAATGCTAACCGTTCTGGAAATTATCTTCATTTAAAAGAAAATGGGACGGTAGTGATAGACGGCGTCAAAACAATTCGAGGCAGAAGTACCCGTTATCCGACATTCACACCTGATATAATTTCCACATCAAACTGTTGCCATACATTTTTCTAGCTTTCATTCTCGTTTCATTTAATAATCGTTTCACTGGATTTAAATGATATGTGGGTTTATATGATGACACTTGACCTGGTAAGTGTTTTAGGACACAAGCAAATTTATATCTTAATTAGTTGATGAAATTCGGCGGTCTGAGCGTATTTTTAATGGTGAGGAAATGTATATGTTCCCCCAAACGTTATTGGAAATTGAGTGATCGAAGTCTGTGTACACTCATTTGATGGTGCTTGACGTGATGAGTGTTTTAAGACCCAAACGAGTTCCGTATTTTTATTAGTTGCCGAGTTACCTCGATTAGAATGCCATTGCGCCAAGGCTTTGAGTATGAGAAAAGCTGTTTTCCCTTAAAACAACTCTCATAATTGAGTGAACGTAGTCGGTGCTATGCTGGTTATCTGTGTTCTGATGTAATAGGTCGTTTTAGACCCCACTGAAGTCTGTAACTAAATTAGTTACCGAGTAATTACACGAAACTCAATTTTTTTTAGTTTACCAAATTCTTTAATATATTTTACTAATATTTAGATTACATGACGACCTGGTTTTTTTAGCTGATTCGAAGGAAGACACAGTAGAAAAAGCAGAGGAGTTAATAGGAATAGCCCAAAAAGCAGGTCTACAGGTGTTCTTTACCAAGACGGAAATCATGACAAAGATCAAATTATTCACACAAAAGGCAATAGGGAATAATACGGAAGTCGCTAAACACTTTAAGAAAGATTATAAGCAGAACAGGAATAGATAAAACATCAGTTGAAAATAGATAAAATATAAATTGAAATTATGCAACTGTAGCAGGACGAGTAATGTTATACGACATTGAAACATTGCACCTAACCGACCTAGAAAAATTGCTCAAAATCGATTTTCCTTACTAAGGAAAATCCTCGGTCTAAAGGTAGCAAGAGATGGATACATACAGAAGGATATCAAGCAGACCTAGCAACAGCGATAAGGAAAAGAAGGTTAAATTTCTTGAGAATATGGTCAGGATAGACCCAACCAGATTAAATAAATAAATGTTTGTCTAGCTGTGGAATATGAAAAGCAAATCAGATTACCTGAGACAGAAAAAGGAGGACCTTCAAAGGATATGCTTGAAAGAAGAGGATTTCATAGGGTAAAGATAACTTACGAGAAATAATTTACAATATAAAAGTTTTGTGTCAGAAAATAGAAAGACAGGAAGAAAATGGAAAGATGAGCAAAAACAAAGACGTGCCAAAAAAGAAAATGATAAACTTATTGAAGAAGAAAAATGAAGCTAGAAAGAAGATACTAATTTGGCCTTTTCGCATAAAAAAAAAATTACGTGATGGTAAAGTATTACAAATATAATAGCTACTATTTTATTACTATTTATTAGGGCTATTATTTACAAACAGCGATAAAAATTAAAAATAAATTTTATTTATAATGTATTGATAGAATGTTTTATTCTGGTAATAGTATTTGCTGTAAAAAGTTTGTTAAATAATAATAATTAACAAAAAATATGATTTACTTTTTTTTTATAAACTAAATTCTTTTCCGCTTGTGTATTAGTATCTTTTTCATTTTGATGTTTGCTTATGAATGTATGTGCGTTCATGTGGTTAGGTTAGTGTTAGTGTATTAACAAATAAATTAATAATCGTATTTGTTGGTTATTAAATTCGGTCGTATATTATTTAGAGATAAAATTAGAGTAGTGAGATTAAAAAAAAGAATTAGTGGATTGAATATCCACGGTGATAAAGATGGAGTGATAAAAAAACTGAATTATAGAAACACAGAACTAGAGAGAGTATTTGTTTGACAGATGGCTATTAATGTAGGAAGTAAAGACATCTGTGAATAGTATGTTTCAGTTATGATTTGTTGTTAACATTAATATAGAGATGGGTGATGAAAAAGAGAGAATGAGTGATACGAGTAAGAGTGAACGAATGATTTAGAGAGGGGGAAAACGATAAAAGATTATCTGAAGGCGTTATAGATAGCAGAGGATAATATTCTATGCATTATATTATATTATATTGTATAGACTGCAGGGTGTACTGGTAACAAAAACGTCACGTGACTATTGACGTCAAAGGTGACCTCCGATCTCGCTTTGCTCGCTCTAAAATGTTATATCTGTCTTTTTTCCTATGTAGTACTTAACCGAACTGTATTCTCCACATTCCACACCTGCTATTGCTGTTTTGGTGTCTATGAGTACATCTACTGAAAGAATAAGAAAAACAAAAAAGACAATCATAATTTCTTGATATGCTAGTTATTAATTAATATGAGATGTATTTAATTATATGTCACTGGTTTTGTTGGTAGATACTTTAAACCCTATCATTTAAAAATTATGGAAATTCGTTTAATGTAAAAAAAAACCTAATCACTTATTGGCGTGGTATTTTCTAAATTAGTGTGGTATTTTTTAAACTTAATTTCTTTCAAAGTGTTCATTAATTTCGTATAAATTTTAACTACGGTATTTAAGTTAATTAGCACAACGAAAGATAATTATTTTAATTTATCGGTTAATTTTTTTTTTTCTTTAATTAAATGGAATAAAATATAATTTTACGAGTATTATGTTTACGTTGTTAGATTATCTTATTTCCTACTGATTCGTTATTGTCGGATTTATTTATTTTTTACTTATTCAACACAGTTATTTAACTTTTCTGACAAATGTTTTTCTCTTTTATCCAGAAATGTTTCAGGCTATATCTGATTCGTTTAGACTTAGCATTTTAAAATTTTATCCGAAGTTTGGGAATTTTAACGGACGTTAACATACAAATTCAACAACAAACATAATTTTTATGTCATTATCATACAGTTTATTGTATATAACATCCGGAAAAGGAATATATTAATACCATTATTTCATTTTTATTTTACTTTATGAACGTTAAACGTTAAAAGTTATGCTTTTTAGTTACGTGTATTTTGGGAAGGTGTGTAGCAGTGTTTATTGCAAAATTTATTGAACGTAATTAGTAGGCCTGGAAATATAAAAATAATCAATGCATTCTTGGATTTAAATAACCTATTTTAACTATCTGCCGTTTTCAGACCCAAACTCCAGAATTTAATAGTATTCCTTAGACTCATGTGCTTTTTTTAATGATTTTAATTTAATTAGCTTTCATGAGTAAAAAATTTAAATTAAAAATAATAAATACGAGGTTGAAAATTTCAAGTTGTTTTATTTAAATTTCGGGGGGAAAAATTTATGACAAAACGTATATTTTTACTTCCTTGTACGAAGTAAAGGAAGTATTGTGATGGCGAAAAATTTCGGTTTTCAGATTTCAACGGAAATACCCATTTTGACCATCCCTGAATCCATTTTGACTAGTTTCGGCGTGGTGACGTCTATACGTACGTATTTATCTCGCATAACTCAAAAACGATTAGCCGTAGGATGTTGAAATTTTGGATTTAGGACTGTTGTATCATCTAGTTGTGCACCTCCCCTTTTGATTGCAATCGACTGGACCAAAATTGTCCAAAAATCCCAAAATAAGTGGTATTTATTTTCATTGGTTCCAGGAGTAATAGCCAAATAAAATTTTAATTAATGAAATATTTGAATGTTACAAGGGGAAGGCATATCGGTTCGAATCCAACTTCATATATATATATATATTTTTTAAATTTAAATATATTAATTTATTAATAATTATTAACCTCTGATTGTAAAAAAAAAAATTAAAAATAAATGATAATTAGATAATAACAATAAAAAAAAATCAGAAGTTATAAATGAAATAAAATTTTATGTACTTTTCATTTTAAAGAAATATATATGTAATCTAATAGGCGTTCAAGGATGTAAAATGTAGCCCCAGCTGAAATAAGATCAATGACGCCTCTCTACATTTCGTTACTAGTTTTTAAATTTTTGAGATCCCAGTTTCGGAGGATCTCAAAGGCGGCTTGGGGGATGGTCTATAAATAGAAGACACAATGCCAAAACGTTTAAAGATTTTTGGTTCCGCCAATCTCATGTTATTAAACCAATTAGTCAATTATATAGTCTGTACAAAACGTTTTAGTTCTAAGGCTATAAAAACCGAACTAGTGATGCTATTTTGTGGGCAATTGTCATTTGTCTAGAGAAGCCTACTGAGCAACATAACTAAAGCTCATTCAGTCTGGGTTAGTAGTTCGTCCTGCATATCTGTTTTTGTGAAGTTATTTTTGTCCCCGTTATCGGATTTAAAGAAAGTAAAACAACGTGCGAACGTAAAATTTTCATTTTCACTTTGAAAAAATTCTACAAAAATGTCAGAAATGATTAAAAAAAAACATGACGATGAAGCCGTCTAGTTCGAATGAATTGTAGTTTACGTGATGGTCAGATGTCATTAGAAGTCGATGAGAGGACGGACACCGGTAACCAGCTGTAGCGATGAAAATGTCGAACGCGTGAATTTACTGGACGCTGTCCACCGTGAATCGTGAATTACTACTGCTGCTTTATACTGAAATGTTTATTAGACCGTATTAATGGTACCGCGTTTTCCTAAAATCAAGAATTGGCTCCTGCTTCACAAAAAAGCGTCAACTTACACAACGGTCATTTTATGGCAATTTTTGGCCAAACGATCGGTGACGGTGCTGGACTACTCTCAATACTCGCCAGCTAGAACCCCTACGGACTATTTTCTTCTACTTAAAGTCAAGAATCCCATGAAGAGAGATCGGTATGAGTCACCGTTATTTAATATTGAATGTTTATAGTATAATGATGTATAGTATGAAGTAATTTTGATATTTAAGTATTTTTTACAAAACTTCATGAAATTTAGTTGAAAAAAAAAAACAGTAACAAACAATAATAACCATTTGTATACAATATTAATCGTTTTTGTCGAAATCTTATAAAAAAAATCGTCTTATTTCAACCATTTTTTAAAAAAATAATTATCATTCTAGTTTTTTTTTTAATTTCATGAAAGTCTTTGGAATTCTAAAGTTTGCTATTTTATAAACAAAGCTACAGATGTTTACACTTTTTTTTTGTATTATAATCCAATTTATATGAAACAGTTTCCAGTAAATAATGGATTAAATTTTGATGATTACCTATTCATATAAATTTTCTTATCTGCTATGTTATTCCATTTATTAAGTAATGTTTAAATTTATTTTACGTTTAATTATTTTTTAAAAAGTTAGTTTTTATTTAATTTTTACGCATTTTTGATTCTAGACATCGAAAATGCGAAAAATAGTGACCGATTTTATTTTTAATTACGATTTATAAAACTTTATAGCTTAGTTAAAATTAAATATACAGGCTGATTCATGCAGTGTTGCTGGCGCTTTCTGAGTTCATTCTACTAGCGAAAATAATGAAAAAAGTTCATAAAAACATGGTTCCGGAATCGTTCTGTTAGCGACTTACTGCTAGCGAAATGTTTCGCCCTGATTCCTGGGCAGAGTGAAATAAAACTATACCGAAATTTTAGGAACCCAAATTAACTGGTAAATTTGATGTCTTCTTATGGTTTTAGACATGAACAATTGAATAAAATAGGTTATAAAACCACATATCCAGTAGTTTCATAATATCCGATGTAAAACATAAAACTTTGTAGTCTAAAAACACGTTTTGTTACGATTGTAATACAAAAACTTTGTTAAGTAACTAATAAATGCGTAAATTTTATTATAAAACTGGTAGAGAATTTAATACTGAGAAAATTGATGTAAAGTAGCCCAATAAAAGACAAATAATAGTTCAAGAAATTTGATTTTATTACTAAACTTACCGCACGAAAACGAAGGGATTACACGTACAAAGCATATTTGGTTTTAAAATGTGGAATAATACAAAAAATGGTGTTTTATTAAACATAAAAATAAAATAAAAAATTCATAAAATAGAAAACCAGTACTAATGTTATTCAGACAATAAAGTTTATCTTTAAAGTGTATCTTTCTCGAATTCACTGCCAAATTGAAATTTTTTAAAATCTTGCATTAATATGCTTGTAAATTTGACTATATATTACTAACTTTTTTTATTTTTAATTTTAACGATTTTTAAGCTTTATTGTAAAATATTTTTAAAAAGCTCTGAGGATAATCGTTAAACAAAATTTAAAAAATGTCTGCTTAATAATTATGTTCTTCAATCATTACATATTTAAGAGGTAAATATAATGATGCTGAGAGACGATTAGCAATAAATATAAATTAGTTTTGTGTATCATAGATTATTCTGCGCATTTCAGGTTTTAATAAAGAAATAACAAAGCAGTGTACTTACATGCATGTTTTATTGTTGAAGAGGGTATTTCAAACATTTTTGTCTTCAACACTTATTAACTTCAAACAAGTTCCATATGAGCACTTATTGAGTGTAAAATTTCCAGACGATATTCAGTTTCACGCCACACATTACGAAGAATATCTGGAGTCATTCCATTAATTACTCCTTCGATTCCTCTTTTTAGTTTATTATTGTCGACATCCTTCTTTGCGTACATCCTACCTTTGACAAACCCTCAAAGAAAAAAAAATCGAGTGGCTTAACTTCAAGGGATTGAGGTGGCCAGGGAATTAGTCTATCACGGCCGATCCAACGCTGAGGAAATTATTCACGGAGTTAGCTTCTAACGCGTGTGGTGGTGCGCCATCTTGTTGGAAGTAAACGTTGGGTTGCCGATGTTTAATTTTTGTTACAGCTAGATAACTGATACTAGTAACCATTGGCACGCCGAAGAAGAATGGTCCGACCACTTTATAAGCAGTCAACGCACACCAAACGTTAATTTTCAGGCTATTCCGTTCAATTTTTCGAACGAAATGAGGGTTCTCGTTTCCCGAAATCCGACAATTATGACGGTTAACGTGACCAGAAACATGGAAGGTAGCTTCGGCAGGGAAGATTATTTTTTCTAAAAGTGCACTTTCGTTCACTTTAAGAAGAATGTCCACGGAAAAATTGTAACGTTGTGGTTTATCTTCATCTTCAATTGCATGCACTAACTGAATTCTGTACGCGTGAAGTTTTAGGCGCTCGTAAAAAACCTTCACAATTACGGTATTCCCAGTTCTAAACTCGTGCGACAAGTATATTTACCCGGGCTTCCCTGAATTTATGTATTATTCTTCCTGAATCCTTAACCTGCTTATACCAACGTTTAAAGAGTCTTTATCAGGTGGATCACGGCCGTACTCTAAACGAAAACGTTTATGAACAGTAATAACTGATCCGCTTTCATGAAACCATTGTGTGCACACTGCTTTCTCCTGCATGGTAGCCATTACTCAACTGAAGATCCCCCCGGCTTTATTTCCCGCCGGCGTGTTCATTCAAGGTCATCTGTAACTCTGATTCACTAAAGTTCAACGACCGCTGCATTTTTTTGTTAATTTTTTATTAACCCCTAAAATGAGCTGAATAATTTATGTTTACTCTGTATTTTTTTTAAATTGCCTCTATTCACTTTTATTTGATATCTTACTAGTAATTTCAAAGCAAATTATACGGTGTGTTTTTTTTTTAACTGGATAAATTGACGCCTACCGTCCATCTTTATATATTTTTCTTTCCACCAATTCCTGGTATATTATTGTTTATTTGCCAGAATGAGTTGATTTGTTTAATGCATATCTATTACATAAAATCCGTTCAGCTGCTCAGGAGTTGTAGGCACTCGAACCGATACAAATGTACCTGTCTGTACCCTCTTCCTAAACATTCCTCCTGAATTTTCATGACAAAATAATTTTAATATAATTATTTTATTCTTTTTACTTGTAGATATTCTATTGTATATGTATTAAATTTATTAGCTTTGTAGGGAAAATGGTTTATTCTATTGAATAAAATTATGCCGTGATTTAATTTTCATTCATTTAAGTTCCAGTTTTAACTATCTATATTTTTCGTTCATGCAGTCTTTATCATTTTTTTTGCATTGTTTGATAGGCAAATTAACAAAATAAATTATACATTCAATGATTTATAAAAGAATTTTAAGTTGTAATTTTATAGTCAAATCATTTTGAATTTTTTTATCGTAAATTTATTTCAAGCAGGTTTAAAAATTCTTTGAATATCAAACTAATCAGTTTTTTTTTATTAATCTAATTTGGTGTTGTCTTTTCCTTTTGTGCTATTTTTTTATGCTAATAATTTTTTTATGTCAGGGCCTTTAGGCAAATTACACTTGGTTTATTTAGTACAGCTTATCTGATAGTTATAATAGTTTAATATATATATATATATATATATATATGTAAAAGAGTAATATCAGTTAAGTAATCCGTTAGTAATTAAGATTTATATCTGTGAATTGTCCTTTAAAAATAACAAGAAATCGCATTCCAATTATCAGCCGTGTTTAAACAAGCAGGATGTTAGAAATTAAAAAATCTTTCATTACGATAAAACCTCCGATCGCAGTACATATTTATTATATTATATTAGCATATCTATCTAGTATTGTATATTATACAGAAGAAAGATAATAATAATCATACAGAAGAAAGATGATTAGCGAGATGAAAACTATGACTTCTGATAGAGAATTTCTTTAAACCGGATATAACAAATAATATATTACGTTTTTTTTTCTAAATTACGAGCAGGCACGGGACAAAGGCTGGCATAAATCAGGCTAAATGCTTATTATTTAGGTAATACCAAGGAATTCATATATCTTGACTGAAGAATAACATCTGATGGACGCAATAAGTGAGAGAGAGGTAGATAGCAGGATAGGCCAGGCTAAAACTGGCTTCAATTAAAAGAAAAGAATTTTTGTATATAAAAATATAAATTTAGAATCGACATGGAGTGGAATTGAGATGGTTTACATTGAGTAGCATTGCTTTACGGATGAAACACGGACCCCGTGGTTCAGATGAAAAAAGACGAATTGAGCGTTTTAACTTTGGTAATATGGAAGGATGTTACGTATTTCGTGAATTGATTGAGTGAGGGACAAATGACGAAGTTTTATTGAAAATCAATGAAGTGTCTCGTCTGTGGAACAAAATAAAATGAGAAGAGACAACTGGATAGTGTACGTATTTGAACAAAAGATGAATTATTACATAATGTACTGGTGGGGATGGTGGAAGGAAAAAATTATAGAGGCAGACGCAGAAGAGTGTATATTAATCGGATTATAGAAGACATGGATTGATAAACTTTCAAAGGCTTTATAAGGCTGGCTGAAGATCGAACGCTTTGGTAAACTGCTGAAAATCAGTCTTAGGATTGCAAATTAAGTTACGATGTATATTATATAATATACAAGTGACACAAAAAACGGAAACTTTTGAAATGCGTAGTGGCAGCCATTTATAATTGGCAGCAATGCTTTACACAAAGGCAACCTTGCCACTCGGTCATCATGGAGCAGTTGAACGGTCAACAGGGTGTTTTGGCCGTAAAAATATTTCAAAACCAACGATAGTTTGGAAGTTGCACAGAGGGAGTTCAAAAGTGTCCGTTTTTTGTCACGCGAATTAGAAACGAGGGTAAATAAGAGTTTAATGAATTATTCATGAAAATAAGAAATCTCAATTATTTTAAAATCAATATTCTTTAAACCATATTTACGTGTTTGTTTACTAGCTGAAGCATTTAATTTTTGTGCCGCTTTTGATCGCTTTAATGGATAAGTGAAAGAATCCGTTTTCGTAAAGTCACACTTCTAGGTGAACGTTCTGTTTTATGATTTACGATTCTAGTAGATCGTACCTCCCAAGTTTCATGTTTTTCGATATTCCTAAATCATTGCTTCTTTTCAAACTTTTAAGGATTATTAATAAATATATTTTTTGCTAACATTTTCTTGAAGATCTTTCAGGAATGTCTTTGCCAAACTTTAACTTTCTAGCTACTCCAGGAAGTAATTGATGTTGGTAATAAATGAGATAGTGAGGATTTTTCCCTTTCCTATTTATATAACATGGATGTCTTGTATAACGTTATTCCACTCAGAAAGAGTACATTAATATTTATCATCATAAACTATTTGAATACTCTTCTCTTCTGATTATGACTTAGATGTAGCTCTTAGGTAAAAATGGCATTAGTCAAATTACTTTCTTTTTTGAAAGATGATCATCATTATATAACCAATTTTTGTTATGAAAAAAGCAAGCTAAGTTGTTATTTATAAATATACATAACAACTTCATTTCGGTGAACTTACGATGCTTAAAATCATAACAATATTGGTTTGTTTGGCACTTCTCCCGCCACCATCCCATTCGGTCGCCCTAAAGCATAAGACCGATTGTCTGTGCCACTAACGGCTACTGAGCCTCGAAAAAGTTTAGCGACCAGTGTCCTAAATAGCTCCTAGAGCTCACCTAACAGCGTGAGCAGACTAAGTGCGGTGTCATACACCACCGGCTTTCGTGTCCCGCTCGTTCGTTCACTTGTCATATATTTACTAAAATAGGTAGGCGCACACCCTCAACTATTAAAAATATATGTAACATCCATAAATTAAAATTTACTTCGTCTAGACAGCAATTCACTGCCACGCCGAGGTCGCTGAATGCCAGCAAGTACCTGTCCACCGTATTAAAGCTCTTGGAGCCTAAATTGGCTGATGGTCAGCCATATATCTCTAGGTTAGCTTTCCACAGCAGTGCGGTAGGAGTCTTCCCCTTAAGTAAACTGCTGATGTCGGTTGAACAAAGCAACCTCATCAAGGAACTCCCACACGGTCCGACAATGCGGCTCTCGCCACATTGACTCGCCGCTTATGAGTGGCCAATTTTCCCCTTGACCTCTAAGTTCCAGGGTGGCCCGATCTCTTCCACCCTCCAAAAGCAGGGCAGTCAAACATCAGGTGTATTTGCCTGGTCCTCCCCGCAGACGCAGAACTCATCAGCTGCCAGGCGGAACCGAAATAGATATTGGTTCAAAATAACATGGTTGGTGAGCACCTGGGCACCGGTTGCCCTTAAAAACGAACTCGAGGCTTACCATCCCCCCAGTCCCATATAAACTTGTACAGGGATCTTTCCTTAGTCGTGGTGTCCCATTCCAGCTGCCATGCTTCCATCGCGAGGCTCTGCATCCTCTTCCGCAAGCGGGAGATGGGCAACTGAAGGAAATTTAGATCTGGTGCATTGTGATCATCGTTCCGTTGCGGTACTGGCCTGGCCCGACACAGTATCCCAAATACCTCGGCCTCCCGACATCTTCTCAATCTCCACATGGCTGCCCGAACTTTCACCACTAAATAGCCTTTCCCAATACGGTGGTAGCCTCGTAGGAGGTTATTTTGAAAACAACAGTGCATACAATTAAGGCTCTGCGCTGGGTACTCCTTTAATTTTTAACAAGTGCTCTATTCATATCCAACCTATGCACCAAAACGGGCGCCGCGTAAGAGGTCATGCTTTCGAAGACACCTCGGTACATCATGTACATTTGACGGTCAGAAAACACATAGTCCTTCCGAGCAATCCTAAGTTTGTGCGTCATTGAGACGGCGTCCGCCGATACTTTCTTAATGTGGTTGCTAAACAGTAACTTCTGATCAAACAAAACACCTAGATGTTTTGAACTCTCACTCGGCTGATTACACAGCCTTTATACTTAATGTGGTGGTTTCGAATGTACGATAATTTGTTGCACCCTTGAGAAGCATAAACGTTGTCTTGGGCACAGAAATCTTTAAATGTTGAATGTCCATCCAGCCCTCCGCGGTTGACAAGGCCACTTGCGCTCGGTCTTCCAGCTGCGGTCGTGAATCGTAAAAATATATTCGACCCAGAAGAAGGCAACGGAAAACCACTTCACTCATTATTTTCCGAGTAAATGTAACATATTATTGAGTATGGCGATGCCGCTTCTTAGGAAATATAATAGGAGTTATAATATGTATATATATATATATATATATATATATATATGTCGGAGACGCGAAGAGATTTGTCAGGGATTCAACGTTTTGTGCTTCACTCATTCCCACCATTACAAGTGGAGAATATATAAGATTACAATAAAGTTCAATTAATAAAAATGAGTAGATAACTCGTACAATGAAATAATTACAAATGATAATTATCACTTATCAATAACTCAGTAGCACACGAATTACAATATAAGATTAATTCAATTTAGAATTCAAATAATATTAAAACAACTTGCGATAGACCGAGGCTCAGGGAAACAACGAATTCGCGACCACCAGGACGTCCGTTCGATCTGGGTTCCAAAGCAAGACTACCTTTTCTCAATATTCTCAAATAATATACCTACTGCATATTTCCTTTTCCTTATTAATTTTACGATACCCCTATCGTCCTGGGATCCCGACTACGTTGACAACCATGTGCCTACCTAGGCCTAAGCCTACCGCAATAAAACAATTTAAACCTTATTTTACAAAACATTACAAGTAATAGTACATTTCTTAAAACTACTAAAAATACAGATATTCTAAAGAATATTCTCATCGTTTTGTCGGAAGATACTCCACTGTACTTTATTCTCCGACACGGCCATTCTGACAATCACACGCCCTCGGGTGTATCTAAAACATTGAGTTACAGTGGTATTTTAATTTTTGTTTTCAACTGACCTCGGTCATTATAAAGCATTTTACAATAGTTAAAGTACAAAAGATAGATTCAGAAGTCCTCTCGAGTAACAGAAATCCATTAATTATTCATTATTCTAAATAGTCATCGTACAGTACTCAAGAGATCGAAAAGCCATCAATCATTATTCCTTATCAGTTAACTGTGAAATAAGATTTTATTTCCTCCACCAATAGACCTCTGCACTATCTCTAGGCTACCCTGTATGCCACATACAGTATCATACATATTCTGTAGTTGCCATAACTACCTGCCCGACACATCATCAGGTGCCCATCGCGCCCTGATCAAACTAACATTAGCCACTAATTTAGTTTGCAGTTACGACTACACACTGATGCATGTGCGAAAAACAAAAATGCCAGGTCCACGACCTGCTGCCAGCCATTAGTGCATTGCGTCATTGGTGGTCTCTTTTTAAACCATAGTCCCTGTTTCAGGACCAACATCAACAGTCTCCTCGGCACAACTTTCATTGTCCGAGGAAACATCCAACTCATTAGGAATATAATTCTCAGGCATTTCTCTCAACTTATCATGACTATACTTATAACTTCTACTACTACTTAAAGATTTTAGTGTGTACCTGTCGTTATCAAGTAATTCTGTTACTACGAATGGACCTCTAAATTTCCTATCGAGTTTCGTTTGATTACGTTCTTCGTTCTTAATCAAAACGTGATCTCCTATTTTAAACTTATTAACCTTCGCTTTATTTTTATCAAATCTAATCTTCTCATAATTAGCATTTTCCTCTATACTTTCAATCGCTCGTCGTCTTACATTAGAGATATCAATTTCATTTTCGTTGTCATCAACTAACAACCCGTAAGGTCTTGCCTTCTTACCAATTAATAATTCTAACGCACTAGATTTGGTAATACGATTCGCGGTTGAGTTTAAAGCTAGCTGAACTTCACCAATGGCGTCTTGCCATGGACGATTATTAGACTCAACAGCAGTGAACATATTTTTTAACGTACTCATTACACGCTCTACTTGACCATTTGCCCTACTAGTACCTATAGCTATTAAATGTAAATTAATATTTAAAGATTTACAGATTTTAAAATTATTTTGAGAAATATTTACTTCAAAACCCAAGCTCAAAATTTCTCGACCAATTAAAATATTATAACTCAAATATTCATCTGGGACAACGTGAAAAAGAATCTCTAATGTAAACAAATCCATAATTACAATAGATAAAATTTGCATGCTACAATTTACTACAACATTTCCGATGCCTTTCAAAATTATTAATTCATTAATTCTACGTCCAGAAAACTTAATCGCTATCGATTCCTTTATTAATGAGCATTCCGCTCCTGAATCAAAACAATATGGAAACGACTCACCAAGATGGTTTAGAATACCAGTAGGAGCTGCAACTGTGCAAAGATTCACACGGCGTTCGACGCTACCATTCTCCTTGTTGTTCCCTGGACCGCTACGGCTGCTACCTGGAGCCGTACAGTTTGGCGCAATATGACCAGCTACCCCACATTTGAAACACGTCACATTGCGCGATGAAGAGGATTTTCTAATAGACACAGTTCTGCTGCAGAGCACCAAGCAACAGAATCCGATCCCGCACTCTCTGGATTAAATCGTGGTAACGCAACACTTTTCTTTGTCGATAATGGCTTTTGCATACAACACTTCATAAACTCAAACAATGTATTCCACTGATCAGGTGATGGACCAGATGGAGACGATCCCACTTCTGATGTCGGAGACGCGAAGAGATTTGTCAGGAATTCAACGTTTTGTGCTTCACTCATTCCCACCATTACAAGTGGAGAATATATAAGATTACAATAAAGTTCAATTAATAAAAATGAGTAGATAACTCGTACAATGAAATAATTACAAATGATAATTATCACTTATCAATAACTCAGTAGCACACGAATTACAATATAAGATTAATTCAATTTAGAATTCAAATAATATTAAAACAACTTGCGATAGACCGAGACTCAGGGAAACAACGAATTCGCGACCACCAGGACGTCCGTTCGATCTGGGTTCCAAAGCAAGACTACCTTTTCTCAATATTCTCAAATAATATACCTACTGCATATTTCCTTTTCCTTATTAATTTTATGATACCCCTATCGTCCTGGGATCCCGACTACGTTGACAACCATGTGCCTACCTAGGCCTAAGCCTACCGCAATAAAACAATTTAAACCTTATTTTACAAAACATTACAAGTAATAGTACATTTCTTAAAACTACTAAAAATACAGATATTCTAAAGAATATTCTCATCGTTTTGTCGGAAGATACTCCACTGTACTTTATTCTCCGACATATATATACATATATATATATATATATATATATATATATATATATATATATATATATATATATCGCTTCATGATAACTGTATAATATCTTCTCATTTTATTATTTAAAAAAAAAAATTTACTTTTATAAATGAAAAAAAAATAAAGAAAGGAGTCTTTTTTTGGTTGTCTACTTAATTATTAAGAAGGATTTTTTTTTTTGTTAATTAGCTTTGCATGTTCTACGAAGAGAGTCTTCATGGATATAGAGTAATTAAAAAGGGTATTTTTTATGTAGTTTTTTATCAGTTGGTTGAAGACATTTTTAATAATGGATTTGGATAGTTTGAAGAAAAATCTAAAATGTATGATTAATCTTGTCACTTTTTCGTCTCTATTTATATTTTGCAATATAAAGGAAAACATGCTAATCTGCAGGTCGGGGTTTTTGCGGTCTTGACGTTTCATGACCTCTAACCGAAAAAACACAATTTTAGCATTAAAAAATTACGAAAGGATGCATGTTGACCTGCTTTTTGTTTGACGTCACAAGACTGGAATGAACCGTTTTGAATGAAAATTTTCGCGATGATTTCTGTATACGGTGCATTGTGCCATTTAATTTTGGTCATAATTGGTCAAGTGGGTAGGTATATAAAAACAATTACTCAAAATTTTATTTAATGGGTAGGTAATTTTTTTTTCATAATTTAATGTTCCTTAGGTCTATCTAAAATATTTTCTGACTTTACTGTTTGATTTCACTTAAACCCCCATAAACGAATGGAAGCAATTAACCATTTTTTCTTCTTTTATGTCGTGGAAGTTCTATTTTTATACTAATTAGATGATTCTGTGATATTATTTTGTCATTATAGTTATGTATTCGGCCACTTTCAATCAGGGGCGGGGGTAAAGTAAACCTGTTTTTTAATTTTTGCTTTTTTTTTGACGCGTTATCTTTTTGTTTGATATTTTATGACTAAAATAACAGATTTCTATAGCATTTTATACGATTATTTCTGATTACGTACGGGCACCATAGTGCCCGTATCACAAAATGTTACTCCCAAGAGTAGAATAATTTTTTTTTTGAGACTTGTACAATTTTGGTTCATGTTGTTTCACATCAGATCCTAAATTAAAATGATACTGAAAGAACGTTTTTTTACCTTCCTAGAAAATTTGTAGTCTCATTAAAAAAAATCTGCTGCTTACGTGAAGGAACAAACTTCGATTAATAATTTTTATTTAAAAAAATCAGTTGCCTCAGTGTAACCCTCGTTAGCCAGAATTGTATCACTTTTTGACAGGTTTTTACTGTAATTATTAACAGAGTTTAGGGAAACATTGAGAGTGTAAAGTATTAGTCAAGATAGATACGCTTGTCAAGATGTAGCTTGTCAAGGCTTGTCTTTAATGGATTTTTTTCTTTCGAAACTATTGATGGAAAAAATGTAATTGTGAACTATATCATCCTTATTTTCCTGGCATCATAGCATGGTTGTCATAACTCTAGAGCTATGCTGCAAGAAGTATGGTACTCAGTCAAAAAATCGGATATGATCTTTTTTCATTTCTCGACGTTTCATGACCCAGAAACCCCAAAAACTAAAAACATTAAGAGGTAATGTTCGTACATATGTACGTTTGTTAGTATGTTTGAAGCTTAATAAGTTTTGACTGGGTAAACCAATTTTGATGAAATTTTTTCAGACTAGTATGTGGAGCAATTTATTGGTAACATTTTGGGATCAATATCTCTAGGAGATGGGGGAGTTTTTTTGGCTCAAAATTTTGCATTCATAACCTTACTTTATTTCTCAGTACATGTGAGAATCCTTGTTTTACCATTTAAATAAGATATTTTGCTCCAAAATTTCCCGATTCCCCAAAAATCGAAGATCTTTTTATTTGTTGCATACTTAACAGATTTTTTTTAATGTTTCCCAGGCATAGTAGTAGTGCAAGGGACCTAAACAAATATTTTGGGGGCAATATTGGGGGTGAGGGAGGCGATCAAAATTTAAAAATATCGATGTTTGAATTTACAAAACTTTTAATATTATTGAAAGTTAAACATTAACTATTTTTGTATATTAACGTGTAATAAATAAATAAATAACCTAAAACTTCTTTTACCAAATTTAATTCGTTGTATATACAACGAATATCGAGAAATATCGATCGTTGTCTATGTCAATATCGACTTCCGCATTGGCATTATTATGTGATTAAATATTATGTTATTAAATTTTTAAATATTATGAAACTAATAACATGTAAACACTCCTGAGACAAATAATAATAAAATATTGCGAAATTTTCAGCGAAATCGGTTAAGGAATTTTTGAGTTATTAGAGCGCACACAAAATGAAGATTGTCTTTTTATTTATACAGATTTTACTTTAGATTTATTTAAATGTGTCTGAACAATTTACTTAATAAAATCATTTTTTATCCTTTTTACCGAAAGTGAAAGTAAATTTAGAAATTTATTTATTGTTACTTTATTCAATTTTTGGTATAATATATGTGTCAGTATAATAAATGGTATGATAAATGATGTGCATTTTTTGTCTTTTTTATTTTTTGCATTTGTATTATTATTTTTATATCCTTTATTATCATTTACAACCTACTTGAATTTATTATTACTTTGCTACTGTTTATTACGTTAATTTATACATTTAACAGCGTTATACGTGTTTTTTTTAAGAGGTCTTACGAAATTCTAACTTTATTATTATGTATCAGATATCATAACATTTTACTGTTAAATCTTCTCTGGTTTTCTCTTCTTAGTTAATACGCATCGATGAGAATCTGTTTGCGTAATACGTCTCGTTCTTATGTAGTCTATGTAACTTATGTTTTTATAAGCATAATCAGATTTTTTATGCAGTATACACAATGACAACGGTTAAATGTGTATCATATTTCCATATTATAACTTTAAGAAGTGTAATTTACTTTAAAAAAAAAACCCGGTAATGTTTTCATTTCTATAAATAGTTGACCTTATTCAGTTTGATATTTGGTAGAAAATTAAAATGAAAGGAAATATAGAAAATTATAAAACTTTGCAATATCTTATAAATGCGCAAGTATGTGGGTATGTCTGTTTATTTATAACCGCATTACGCGAGAACCAACTGACCGATTGAAAAATATGCTTTTTAAATCACAACTCGCTGAGGTATGACCTGTACAGTTGTCTAAAATTAAATCTAATTTTTTTTTTTTAAATCGGTACCCGGCTGATTCAATTACACAGTGTGATTCTAATAAGCGACTTCTACTATATAATAAAAAAATATATTATTTATTTTATTTATTTCTTATACATGCTGATTGATTTTTTACAGTTTTTGATATAATTAATGAAAGAGACACCTTTTCCAAAAAAAAAACTCGGATTATGTTTTTTAATTACTTATACCATCCGTGATACAATTTCATGTGAAATTAATTAAAATACACCAAATTCAATCTTTTCTGTTCAAGAAGGAAAATTTTTTCGGTTCATTACAGATAAAAGTCTTAAAAGAAAAGAAATACTTCACTTTTCTATCTAGTTAAACCTACAAAATAATTAACTATTATAGTAATCTTATCAAAAATAACTCAACCCTAGTAATTATCCTGTATAACATTATTTAAATAAAAAATAAAATCGCTGTAAATTGTATTATTCCGGCATTTGAATAGATTTAAAATAAATTTAAATCGTTAACGGTTATTTTTTTTTTTTTATCTGGAATTTTACAGGCATCGACTGCTAAGGTCATTAGCCCTCGTCACAATCTTTAAAAGAAATTACTATCACCATCTGGATCGTCATATGTCTCACTAAGACTGTAAGGGTGTAAAGGGCCCTTACATTTTATTTAAAAGCACAAACTACACAAAACATTTAAGACAAGGACAATCACAAAAACTTACGGGGTGTAAAGGGCCCCGATATTAAAATTTGAGATAAGGTTCTCAAAAGACCATGAAATTAAAATTAAAATTAAACTTATCAGTACCATTTCTTTCTTTCTTTATATATATATATATATATATATATATAAACTACCGCTTAGAATATCTTTTACCATAGCTTTAAACTTTCATTTTATAGACTTTTAAGAAGTCCACTGGCGTATAGAAATGCAACTATATTTTCTTCATTTCCATTATCCAGATCAGCGCTAATATTATTTGTAAAACGGAACCTCTTTCTGAGGTCCTCATATATGGTACACTCTTCTATTAGATGCTTGATTGTCAGTGTTTTATTACAAACACTGCACATTGGTCTCACTTCGCCGGTTAACAAATATAAATTTGTTAATCGCGTGTGACCGATTCTAAGTCTGGTCACAGCTACTTGTTCACGGCAAGTCAACTTAAAGTTGCTTTTCCATTTATAAGGAGAACTTTTTACTGAGTTTAATTTTGTATTTAAACTCCTCCATTCAGCGTTCCACTTGTTTCTTACTATGTTTGTTAGACGGTTTTTAACATCTGCTACTCTTACAGGAAATGCATCCAAATCATCGCAGATTGTTGCCTTTCTGGCAGCTTCGTCTGCGATTTCATTACCTGTAATACCAGCATGCCCCGGATTCCATACAAATACGCATCGCTGTCCTCGTTGTTTTAGTACGTATAAAATGGACAGGATGTTTGCAATTAGGACATCCTTAATGTTCTTGTTCCGAATTGCGACAAGTGCACTTAGTGAATCGGAACATATTAGCACTCTCTCTTCGCAATAGTGTTCAGTGTAGCGAAGAGCCTGCTGAATTGCAGTGAGTTCTGCCGTGTAGACACTGGCCACATCTGGCAGTTTCCAAAAGTGGGCTTCTTCATTTACATATATTGAGCATCCAACACCATGTTCGGTTTTAGAACCGTCAGTATAAATTCTAATATGTTCTTCGTAGCTACTAACGGTTGCCAAAAATTCCTGCTGGATGATCACTGCTGGTTTCTGTTTTATTTCTCCTTCAGAGAGATCCAAGCTTGTATTTACCGCTGGTAAGAGCCATGGCGGTATTTCTCTAGTAGAAATTGCCAATGTATCTGGAATGGCAATTTCATATTTATTTCTTAATTCGTGGTACCTAATTCCGGCTGGTCTGGAATAGGTAGCACGACGTTCGTATAATGCAGCCATGGGGTGATTCGTAAACAATTTATTATTTATATGAGCAGGGAAAACCCATACATTTGCTGCATATCTTAACAAGAGGATCTCTCTTCTATAATGTAGTGGCATTATTCCGGCTTCAGACATCAGACTAGCCGCCGGACTTGTGCGGAAAGCGCCTGTTGCATATCTTATTCCGCTATTATGAACTACGTCTAACTTTTTTAAATGCGACTTTCTAGCGGATGAATATACGATACATCCGTAGTCTAGTTTAGATTGAACCAATGCTTTATACAATCTCAATAATGTCTCTTTGTCTGAGCCCCAATTTAAGGTCGATAAACATTTTATAATGTTTAGGGCTCTTTTGCATCTATCACTCAAGTCCTGTATATGTAATCCCCATGTAAGGGATTTATCCAATAATAATCCTAAATATCTTACATTGTCTTTATATTGTATTGGATTATCATCAATTGTCAACGCAGGACTTTGATGAGGAATTCTCTTCCTACAAAAGTGTACACAGCACGTTTTTTCTGGTGAGAATTGGAATCCGTTATTCTTTGCAACTTCATTTAGAGCATTGATCGCTCGTTGCAATTTGTACCTCACCATAGCAGTCTTGTTGCTGGCATACACAATTGCCAGATCATCAACATAGACGCTTTTGCTGATTTCTACTGGAATGGCTAATATCAATTTATTAATGGCAATGGTAAACAAGGTACCGCTCAACGGCGAACCCTGCGGTATGCCATTTTCCAAGATTCTTTCACATGAATATTCATTGTTGACGCGGACTTTAAAGGTACGGTCATTCATATAGTTGCTGAGCAGTATAGGCAGATTGCCACGAATGCCCCATTCATGTATCTGGAGCATTATACTATGACGCCAGGTCATATCGAAAGCCTTCTGAAGATCAAAGAAGACTCCGACACAATGTTTCCTTTTAATGAAGCTGTTATATATAACATCCTCTAAACTGATCATTTGATCAGTGGTAGAATGGTATTGCCGAAAACCTGCTTGATACGGTGATATCAGGTTTTCTTTTTCCAAAACCCAGACGAGTCGATTATTAATCATTTTTTCTAATATTTTTCCCATAGCACACGTCAAAGAAATAGGACGATAGCTATTGGGGTCTGTTAAATTTTTATTTTTCTTTGGTACTGGAACAACATGAGCTTTTTTCCACTGCTGCGGGTACGTTCCATCCCGCCATATTTTATTATAAAGTTCTAATAATCTACGCTTTGCAGTGGTATTCAGCTGCCTGATCATATTATAGTGGATTTCATCCGGACCAGCAGCTGTGTTACCTGATTTTTTCAACGCTTTCGCGAATTCTTCCATTTTAAAAGGTACATTATATGAGTAATTATACTCAGTTCTGAAGTTTAGTAGACCTTCAAGTTGTTCTTTTTTAGTACGAAAATCTTCTTCGTAGTTGGCCGTTCTGCTGGCCTTTTCGAAGTGATTGGATAACAGCTCTGCAATTTCATATGGAGTGTCTTTTATTTCATCTTCATCTTGAAGGCTAGTTATGGGAGCAAAATCATTACGCCCACAAATCGCCTTCACTTTCCTCCAAACATCTGATGCAGTAGTACTTTTGTCAATGGATGACACGTATTGCTGCCAGGATCGTTTTTTCGAGTCTATCATAAGACGTTTTGCATACGCCCTGTATTTCTTAAAGGCACCAAGATTTTCTATACTAGGACGCTTCTTAAAGGCGTTATGCGCCCTTTTCTTTCTTTTTATAGCATCACTTATTTAATCGTTCCACCATGGAACGGGGTTCTTGGTAAGTTTCCCAGATGTTTTGGGAATATATCTCGATGCCGACTCAATTATTGCATTTGTTATGGCGTCGACATCGTCTCCGATAACTCCAATTGGTTCTGGGAGTATCGTTCTAGCTGTAAAGCTCGTCCAGTCTGCCTTTTCAAATAACCATCTTTTAGAGATGGGATATGTTTTTCTTGTAACATCAGTTACAATTTGCACCGGGAAATGATCGCTTCCATGCAGATCGTCTATGACATGGAAGCTGTACCTCGGTGCTATCGATGCGCTTAAAAGTGCAAGATCTGTACAGGACGTCGATCCGTCTCTGGCATTGAAAAAGGTTCCTGATCCGTCGTTTAAAATAATAAGTTCTGAATTCATCAGGAACCTTTCCAGTTCTCTTCCACGGGGATCTACTCGATCCGATCCCCAAAGAGAATTATGATCGTTAAAATCACCCACCAGTAAAACAGGTGGGGGAAGCTCGGAAATTAGTCTTGCTATGTCATCCTTATTCCAATCAAAATTCGGCAAGTATATGCTGCAGACAGTGACCTGAAGCGGACGCTTCATTCTAACGGCGACCGCTTGTAGGTTAGTGTTTAGAACAACCGCTTCGGTGGTAGATCTAGTCGATGTTAATATAGCTACTCCACCTCTAACTCTTACATTTGGCGATTGATCTCGCCGAAATATATCGAATCCTTTTAATTTAAAATTTTCATTTCGGCGGAAATGCGTTTCTTGCAGACATATACAAATCGGGTCTACATCATGTACCAAGCGTTGGAGCTCATGGATGTTTGAAAAACATCCATTGATGTTCCATTGTACAATTGACTCGCTAATTTTTCATTAAATTATTGTCTGGGTTTGCCTTTCGGCCATCCTTTTTTTCTCTTCTTCTCCATTATGCGAACGGCATCAAGTTCGCGGAGAACGTCGTCGCCGTCGTAGCTTCCGGCCTCCGAATCGGAGACCACTGAAGCCGCCGACGACGACGGGCATGGATCGGCGCTTGTTTCAGGCGTCGATCCGATTGAGAGGCGGCAACCTGGCCGCTCCCCGACACGGGGGTCGCACCGGTCACCGTCTGTGGAAGGGGGGACACTCGTCCCCCCTGTGAACTTTTTTTGTGGCCTCTGAGGCTTAGAGGCCACTTCAGTTACAGGAGGCTTGGGAGCCTCCATAACAGACTCTATTGCTGTCATTTTATTATCTTCAACTAAAATCTCACTAAGACGGACTTGGATTTCAGGTTTAGTGTCCGTTTTCTTCTGTACTGTAGCGACTTTCTGTTTTGGAGATATGTCTTCAGGAGGCTGTACAATTATTCTTGGCTTAACAGGTTCTTTAGTGCTGAGAGGCTTCATTTTGTTTTCAATTATCCTCTCAATTAAGCCAGCCAAGGTAGGTGCGAGTATTTTGATGATTGCACTCTCATCAACAGCAACTGGAGCAGGAGCAGGAACAGCAGCCGCAGCCTGAGCATAGGTTGTTGTTGCTCTAGGTCTGCGGGCGTTTACGATCTTTTTTGCTTCAAAGTAGCTGACTTTTTGCAGGGTTTTTACTTCCTGCACAGCTACTTCGTCTTTGTAAACAGGACAGTTCCTGGATCTACAGGAATGCTG
Source organism: Lycorma delicatula (assembly GCF_047948215.1). Taxonomy (NCBI): domain Eukaryota; kingdom Metazoa; phylum Arthropoda; class Insecta; order Hemiptera; family Fulgoridae; genus Lycorma; species Lycorma delicatula. Next base: position 118,119,624 of record NC_134458.1, read on the forward strand.
TCCTCTGCAGTTTATACAGGTAGGAGACTCCTTACACGGCTCTCCTTCATGAACTTCATCACCGCACACGCATATTTGCGGCCTCTCACACCTAACAGCGGTGCGTCCAAAGCGTTGGCATTTAAAGCATCGCATAGGTTGCGGGACAAATGCCCGCACATCCAACCGATGTATGCCCGCTCTTATCTTCTCCGGCAAAGTAGGCCGGTTAAATGTAAGAACATGGGATGCTGAAGGTAGGACTTCGCCATTCCTTCTCATGTTCAACCTCCGACATTCTAATACTCCTTTCGGCGCTAATTCTTCTACAATTTCCTGCTCCGTACAGTTAAGAAGATCCCGACAGACCACAACACCCCTTGAGGTGTTGAGCGTGCCGTGGGGATCAACACGTACAGCTAGTTCTCCAATTTTTTTAAGACCTAGGATCTTCTGTGACTGTATATCATTTACAGTCTCTACATGAAGTCCTTTGAAAGTTTTCCTAATTTCCTTAACAGGGCCTCCAGCACATTTTGTTATTTCTCAAGCGATGAGGAATGGACTCACCTTCGAGAAATTACCGTCTTCTTTTGTAACAACTAAGTATTTTGGTTTGGGAATGCTGCTCTTGAAAAAAGCTTTGTGCAAGCTTTTTCTAGCCTCAATCTCAATCCTTCTAGTTTCCGCACTCTTTCGGCGTTTCGCCTTAGGCGAAACGGCCGGTTCTAGACGAGGGTGTTTACGTGAACCCTCTGCCACGTTTAGTTGTTCAGTTTCCATGAACAATTAATCCCTTCTGTAGTAAGGCTAGCCGCCGGGGTACACCCCCACTCCAGGGCTACCAACCCTGGAGGTCCGTTCCGGTACTCCAGTGGAACCGGCATGTGTCCTGGCAGAGAGCGGATGCGCAGTCTCTGCACTGACTCCAGGCCCTTACACACCGAAGCTTTCAGGGCTCCCATGCTCCGAACATGGGCACCTTAATTACATGCTTGCCATCGCGGGGGGCATGTGGACGACGAAAGGTCTCCGTTACACCTGAAAATAACTTTGACCGTGGCCGCCACATCGCCAGCTCTAAAGGTGGTATTAATCCATTTCCATAATCGTTAAGAATTTCGTATCTGCAGGAGGCCGCAAAGTCCAGTCCTGTAATTCGGCCTATAGATGAAAATCGGCCGAAAAAAGCATATCCGAGAAACAACACTCGGAACCCCGTTAGCCAGCTATATGTAATGTACTTGAGTACAGCTGTTGCCGCCCTGGACGTGGAACGTAGATGTTGTGTTCCGGACGTGGGGAATATCTACCTCAGGGCAAAAAAACGGTTTATTTTTATTATTGTTAACAACTTATTTAATTACTGATTTTATTTTAAACAATATGTAAAAAAAGTCTAGAGTTATTTTTTATACTATTGAAAAGTTATTATAAATATTGTAAATTTAATACTCTTCTTATTTAAAATTAAACATAGTAAGACACTCTAAATGTAAATTAAAAGAGTTGCCTATTTAAAGATTAAATTTACTGGTACTTAATAATACATACTTAATAAAAAGATATATATACATATCATCTCATTTCAAAAGAGCCATAGTTCATGCTCGGTAGTTATTAGTTAAAGTCGCAGCTGGGGCCTTTTCTGTTTTTCCCCTCACAGTGGGTTTTTTTACGTCACGTATTACGTATTAGTAATTGCCCATGTTTAATCTCGAGAAATTTTAAGTATAATCTAACCAAACTTTAGCTACGCTCGCATCTCTCGCTATTCAAGGTTAGCAAGCTTAGTTTAATTTTTGTTACATTTTATTTATAATTATAAGCAATAATGCGTATATTGGACCTCTCTCAGGTACATGTGGAAAATCCATGTTTGAATAAAATCGACACAGACTGATTACAGGCAGCGACACCAATGTCTAGTAAAATTGTGCAATGTTGTACAAGTAACCAGATGTCTTTAAACATGACCAATTAGTTTAAACATGAGCAATTACTAATACGTAGCGTAAAAAAATACCATTGTGGGAAAAAACAGAAAAGCCCCCACAATTGTTTTTTTTAGTTATACTTACTCTTATCTACGAGAATATATATATAAACTACGAAAGATAAATTAATAAAAATTTGTATACACATTTTTATTACGGTGTAAGTACACACTAAGAAAGGATTTTTTGAAATTCCGAGTTTCAAGTGTTAAAATGGAGTAACAATGAAATATACTATTTTTTTTAATTTCCCGGTAAAAAATGAAGATCAGTTTGATTTTTGGTGTGTTTAATCGTCATGTGAATATCTAAAAACCAATTTCTAAACTTTTCGAAATTCGACCATGAAAGGGGTGAAGAAAGGTAAAAAACATTTTGAATTATGAATACAAATTTTCCCAATTTCTGACTTTACTAAACTATATATTCATTAGATTTGGGTCTGCACCCACTCTTCAGATAAATATCTAAAAAAAAATTTTCGGGTTTTTATGAATTTCGATTTTTTAAGGGGTGCGACGATGTACGGCCCGGCGGCTTAATCGACACAGTTATTGCCCCTGTTACTGTATATGCGAAGCGAGTGGCTGCTATTGGCTTCGGTTACTTGTTTTAAATAGAATTATCATTTAATAAAATAAACTTAAAAAATATATAAACTGTAAAAAAAAAAAAGACTAACTAATTAAAAAAAAGGAGGTAATTTGTTTTCTAAATCTTCTTTACATTTTGCACCAAATAAAGGGTTATTAATTTATTTATTAAGGACTGTTAAAGGTGTTTCTTTATAATGTGGCACCGACTTAATATAGTCAATAATCAAAAGTTTATCTTTCATAAGTAACTAATTGGGTAATTCGCCTGTAATTTCTGATATTAATAAACGAATACTGTATATTAAATTCCATATATATATATATGTATTGTTAACTATTAGTTAAATCAGAAAATGTATAGCCAAAAATTTGTAAATTCCTACTGTAACTTTGAAAGATACAAGCTTCGAAATACTTGTTTTTTTGGTGGCCAAACAACTTGACCGTTGATACTACAGTCGTAAACTAAATTATGAACTTCGTTTTTAGGCGATTACTTCATATCATAAGTTAATGTACTTAAAATATAGTAAGAACGTTTTTTATACCGTATGAAAAATGTCTATTCTGATCGGGATTCGAACCCGCAAATTTACAGATGAGAGGTCGAGTTTCTTCTACTCTATCACGGTGATCGATGAAATTTAAATTCTTTACTTTTTTCAGGTTCTTAATTATTATTTAGATTCAGTTTATCAACTGATTTTTGGAAGTAATTCGATGTATATATTTTCTTTTATTAATTTGACCTCGGACATTATAAAAAGGGCGGATTTAATGCTGGATAATACGTTAAAAAGTGACAGGACCTTGCTGAGAATCGAAGAACCGAGTGTAGTTAATATAGAAGGTAGTTAGCTATATTTTATTTATTCATTTTAGAAGACGAAATAAATTAAATTGATATTGAAAATGCTTTATATTTTAGGTCACGTGACAATTCCTTTTTTAGTCAGAGGACAGAGGAACTTAAAATGTATATGTGTATAAGATATAGGTTAAATTATTCTCAGTGAATCGTAGATTAGTATTGTTCGCAAATGTTATTCAAATCAGTTATGATAAATTTTTATGAAGCTTCTCTTTTACAATGTATACGTATTAAAATTTAATGATTTAATCATCTAACTATACACGTGGTATATTCAGTAAATAATTAAGGGAATAATTTAACAGTTTTAAGCAGCATGTTAGTAATTATTACCTTATTAAGTAAATTTTATTTAAAAAGACTAGCGAAATAAATATGTTGTGCTGAATTATTTAAAGAATCGCTTGTTACCGTAATGTGAAGTATTAATATGTAATAGACCGCTCGATTTATTAGACCTTGCTGTTGTTACAAGCATGAAATTTTAAGTTACATTGGTTATCCATTTACTTTACATATGTATATATACACACCACACGTGCACACCTGCACATACACAAAGTGTAACCACGAATATTAACGGAGCTTAAGCTTAAAAATATAACGATAATTAACTAAATAATTCCGATAAACATAATCCAAAGAGGGTGTTTCAAGAAATATTTTCAGTCTGCATGATTTTTAAAAAATATTTTTTGTTTAAATAAATTAAAATTCTATTTGAAACTAATTGAATTTGAATTGTACAGAAATTCAGCTTCAAAATTTTAAAGTGGCAGTCAATTTTAATTTTAAAATCATTAATATCTCTGTTATTTATTATTATTAAAAAAAGAAAACGGAAAACAAAGTATATTTTATTACAAAATATTTAACGCAGTTCTATTTTTGAATAAAATGATACATCACTTATATAAATATGAAACATTCAAAAAATATCTCGGAAAATCCTATTTATGTTTCTTTTTCTAACCTTAACATGATTGAATTTTGAAACTAGATTTCCTTTTTTTTTCTGTGGAAAAAAAAAATTGTTTGTTAATAAATTAAAAATTTGTTAATATTATTACGGGTATAAAAATACAACGATTTTTTTAATAAAAATATGCTTATTCCTAAATTTCTACCGATGTATTTTTCAAGCAAGTCCCGTATTTCTCGTAAAACTCACTGTAAAATTGGAAAAATTTAGTTAATTCCATTTCCCGGGAAAATATCGAAATGGGAACATGTTTTAATTCCACGACCCCGAAAACTACATAAGTATTGTGTCAAAACAAAATATTCGTGAAGTTTCTTGCAAACTTTGTTAGAAAATCTCATTAATTGGTAATTTTCCTGTTTCTATTTATAAAAATTAAATAACGTCCTTCGTAAATCTTATGCATAATTCCTTCCGCACCAAACAATCATCACTAATTTTAGCCGAGGTTCACATTCGCGTATTAGCGCAGAAATGATGTTACACATTCATTTATCGGTTTTATAGAATTATTATTTTCGCTACATATATATTATTTAACAAATCTGTTAATTTCAGAACTTTTCCTTTAAACACGTTATTTTTTTAAATGTTAGTTCTTTTCAGATCTACCTCACTAAAAATGCTTTATCCTCTGTATATAAAGAAATCTTAAAACATGTGTAACTGATTTATAAAAAAAAGGTATAATATAATTGATGGATTTTAAGGAAAACCACGACAACAAAAAAATTGTAAAACCCCAAAAATACCCGAAAAATGAAAAATGTACCAAAAAACCAAAGGGGATCTATGAAAATTCTAACTAGGTATTTTTAACCAGCCGATACTCGCTAGCGAAGCGTTTCCGAACGTTTGTTTATATGAACTTCTTTATTTTGTCCTGAAACGTTTTACATTCTTAGTGATCATTCCGTATATACAAAAAAAATTGCGTTAAAATATAAAAGAAATGTTATAAATATAATTTATTTATCAAAAAGTAAATCTGAAGCATATTAAAATTATTGGTTAAAAAACGTACAAAAATTAATTTTAAATTCACCTTACAAAAAACCGTTATCATATCGAAACTTAAGAAAAATATTTTATTAAATTTACTATTTATTCTTTTTTTTAATTTACATAATAATATACATCAATTCATACGGACATATGTGATCAATGAATGCGATTACTTCGTAATTTTAAATATAACAAGTTGATATTAATGGTATTTCACGTAATCAATCAATCAAACATTATTACTGAATTGTACTTGAATATGTCAGAATATAACAATAGATTTTTTATTGCATTGAGTGTGTGCATGTACGGTGTGATGGTGTGTGTGTGCGTGTGTTTGTTTGTATGTATGTATCTATGTATGTATACACGTACGCACACTCACACGTACACATTAAATACAGGAAGCAAATACGAATATAATACTGAATGTTATATACGTAATAAAACCGTGTTAACTGTTAGTGGAAGAAAGAATCACACTAACGCTACACTTCACTTTAAACATTAAATACGACTCGAATATTTATCAATAATTCTATGTTGTAATAAAAAAAAGTAAAATACCGAGCAGTAGCGCAGTTTCTCTCTATTGAAAATACTGTATACAAATGAAATTAAAAAAAAAAACAAAAACAAAAAAACAGGTAGAATTAATCAATAAAATTATATTGTAAGTTACGCCCTACTAAAAGTTTTGTGTACAGTTGGATTCATTATACATATATAAAACGCTATTGTAGTGTAAGAGTACAAGAAATAAATTCAGTTAACGAACGCTGCCTGTCTCGACTTATTTAGCGACAAGAATTTGAGGCAGTTAAATAAAAATTTTATTAGTATTACATTATTTAACACTTTTCATCTGTACCTATAAATCAAAATGTTCTAATTGAGTGACGGACTCTTAATCAACGCCCAGAAAAAACTACTGAAGACAAATTGATGAAAATTTGTATACACATTCTTCTTACGGTGTAAGCACACACTAAGAAAGGATTTTTTGAAATTCCGAGTTGAAAGGGAATTGCTAACAATGAACTTTTTTTTTAATTTCTCGGTAATAAATGAAAATATCAACTTGATTTTTGGTGTATATAATCTTCATGTGAATGTCTAAATACCAATTTCTTTATTTTCGAAATGTGACCTTGAAAGAGGTGAAGAAAGGTAAAAAAATGTTGAATAATGATTGCAAATTTTCCCCGTTTCTGATTATACTTAACGAGATAATCACTAGATTTGGGCTTGCCAATTCAGAAAAATCTTTAAAAATTATTATCGAGTTTTTTGAATTATGATATTTTAAGGGGTGCGACGGTGAACGGCGTGGCGGCTCAACCAATACAGTCACTGTTACTGTTAGTATAATTGCGACACGACTGGCTGCAAAACAAAAACTTAAAAATGAGAAATCAAGTACGGTTATCTCTTACTGGTGTTTGTGATAACGCTAATAAACGGGCAAAATACATTTTTACTCGTCCTTCATACGCGTAACCAGCTGTAACTACTATTTTTAACATGGAGACCGACTGTTTTGAAACCCGCATTTTTCTTATCACGTGGCATTAATTCTTATAGGCATTAATTCTTATTTATCATTATTATTCTCACAAGCATGACTTTAATGAACACAGAGGGATCCGTCTGGCCAAGGGGCAGAGCCTCCTGGCCAAATGCACTGACAAATATATATATTTTTTGCGTCTTCTAGTGGTGAGATGTGTTTAATATAAACAAGTATTACTTGAACGGCTGAAGTATCCTTAGACTTTGCTAATCAGAAGTTATTGAAACACGTATGGTTATGAAAATTAAGAAAATTCGTTATAGTGAAATTTTTTTTATTCCAAAAGATTCAAAATTTTGGAATAAGGTATATTTATAAATATTTAAAATAAAATTTTCATACATTATTTATTTTAATCTTTCTCATTTTGTATTTTAAATAATTCTGGTTATTACAAATTAAAGTAAACGGCTTTTTTATTTTCCACCTTTTTTTTTCAAACTGTTGTCGTATCGTTCATGGCATACGGCGTGCTTAAAAGGTGTCCGAGTTTGTCACTGTGACCTAATCACTTACTTAGATCCTCCTTCTGAGTCATTCGATGTTTATGTTTCCCTTTCTTACTTTCTCAACGAATGAGCGCCGCAAAACGTTATCCACGTATTCAGTCGTTTCTGTCTAATAATCTTTGGTAGTATTGTTACCGAGTTATTATGAAACTGATAAGCTATCATACATAAGCCTGTACAACTGGCACCAGTTACTATGACAATTACCTTTCCCGCAAGGACGCTTCTCTTATTAAAAATAAATAAAGCTTAGTTATTTTATGAAAAATCAGTGTACCCATTCGAGATAAAGGGATACAAAGAACAAACAAAAGATATATCATCTAAACACATTCACCTTCTCTAGATTATGTGCAAAGAACTCTTGACATTAAAAATGTAAACACATTTGATATATTTAGATAAATTTAGAAGGTGTGGTTGGTGGATAAATAAAAAAAAAGAAAATGTTTGAAGACGAATTAAGTGAAGAATTAATTGAGTTAAATTTTCAGTGGTTTAATTAATTACAGCCTAATAAATCTAGTTGTGGAAAGAATTCAGAAGGCAAAATCCGTACGAAAAGATAAAAACTAGATTATTAGTAATAAATAATATTCGAAGTCTAGATGTAAAAATTCTTTAAGTTAGAAAATTAGTAAAGCAAAAAAAAGTGGAAAAGTGCGTCAATATAATGAAGGAATTAATTATAAAAAAAAAAAAAAACATGTAATTTAATTTGAATGAGTCTGTAACATTTTATATAACTCGTTAATTGGCGTTACAATTTTACTTTTTTCTTCTACGAGATGGTTTCTTGAAAGATTTGCCGAGTGTTGAATTGTAGACTTAATTACGTATACTGTTTTATTTCAAGCTAAAGGAAGTGTAGGATGAATGAGGGGACTTGTATAAAGGATAAAGAAATAAATGTTGAAGAACTGGGCATTTGGTCAATGAACTTTTCAAAGAATGCTATTGCTTGTGGCAGTACGAAGAAACATTAATTTTTTTATAAACAAGATGACGTAAATACACAGATATGTATATGTTTTCTGTACAGTTTTATTTATGTAAATAGATTTACAAAATGGTTTTTTAGTAACTAATACGGCTTAAGGAGGCGGGTTGCAATTTATATATAAATTTATTTGTAAAATTCATCTACCAACCACGTATTGTAGAAGACCCACGTCAAGAAGCCTGGCAGCTAAAGTGAAAAGTAAATTCCTTCATCACAAACAGTGATACAGACTATACTTACTACATATGATAATTTAGAAAACACAAGAATGATTCACATTCGAACGATTGCATTTAGTTGTTTATAACATGGCAAAGCTAACCTTTAAATTGGAAGATGGAGCAGCACTTGTTCTGTTTACTTCTTGTTAGAAAGAGGAGGGAGAGAGAGAGAGAGAGAGTGCGATAGACTAAATCTATGGTTATTCGTTCTATGTACGAGTAACATTCTTCTCTCTAGTCCAAGCATATAAACTCGATTGTCCCCGTGTCTACTGTACCTAGACCAGTGCCGCTGCATTAAATATCAGAAAGAAGAAAGGAAATACTTTAATTCATACAAAATTAATTATATGAATAAGTAGCATTACAATTATTAGTAAACGTTGTTGTTGTTGTTATTGTCAATTGTAACATAAAATGACTTATAGGGAAATGAATTATGACCACAGAATAAAATAATTTTTAAATATGCAGATTCTTTTAATACCAGTCTCTCCCCGGGTGGAATTTCTCATCACAATTTTTGGTTTTTGGCGTTGTTTTTACAAACAAACAAACGAAATAAAAAGGTAGTATGCGCTAATCGTTTTTGTATAATCTCGTCACAGATCTCAGTTTGCAAAGATATATATATATATTTTTTTTTAAATCATAACCTTTTCCTTCTTTTTTACAATTTTTTTCATACCTTTTATCTTGGCGGTTTTTATTTTAATAATTCAAGCAGCTACGACAACTTCTACCATACGATCATCCGTGTTGACCAATTTTTTCAATCTACTGGTGGTCGGGTGTATTCCCAATGTAACTGCGGCTTAGAGACGTCTAGTTGTATGCGATACTTATGCTAACATTTGGTCTAGCCTACAAATTGCACTGAGTCTAGATAAATACACTATTCGTCATGTAAAATAATTAGTCAAATAGATGTCTGCTGGCTGCCTCTTGCCTCATTCACAACTCTAAATTTATTTGCTTGAGTTCTATGCAACAGAAAGCTGAAAAAGGATATAATTCTTTCTTAGGGCTTCCGATTTTTCAATCGTAACTTGCACAACACGTATTTACGCCTGGAATTTATTATTTTAAAATGACATAATTTTCTTATTAAACTAATTCAGATATTAACGAAGGATTTAGTGCATATTTTAACCAGTATGACTCTAAATGTTAGATTTTTCTGACATTATTGCTACAGTGCGCCATACACTCTCACAGTATGAACTGCACTACAAATTCTTTGACATTGGTATTAGGTAATGTTTACATATTTTTAGGTAAAAAATATGTATGTAGCACTGAATTTTTATTATTTTTTTTTTTTTTACTAGATAAGATAATAATAAACAATGAAAATAGTTCGATTCTTGTATTTTAACGTGTAAAATATTATATTTATTTTCTTCTACAGCATTCTACGTGACTTTTCTGATTCTCATACAGTACCCTCGAGTGGAACATTATTACCGTATTTTATTTATTCGATTTATATTACTCGCCCGAAAAAAAAATACAACTGTGGTATCATTATAGTATCATACAATTATAGTGAAACAGAATTTACTGTATATCTATATATATACTTTTTTCTTTTCTTTTTTTTTTTTTGAAAACGAAATCAGCTTGTAACTACTTCGGTTTAGAATTCAAAGAATAAGTTGTGACAATACTTTGTAGATACGTGGTTTGTACAAAGCAAGGCAGTAATGAAGCCGTATCGACTACAGTAATTGCAAAATAGTTTGGGGGAGGGGGAGAGTTAAGAACCATATTCCTCATTTGACTATTTATGTTACATGTATCTTAGTATATCAAATAAGTTTCGTCGTGTATACGTTACAGTGAAAAACCGAAATCAGAGAAGATCAGTATTCTCCAGTGATTATCGACACATACCAAATACGTCGGTGAATGAAAGACCGAAATATTTGCTTATATTTGCTTCGAACCTTCGCCTGAACATGTCAACAAACACAGATAAGCTCTGGTGAGAGTCAAAACGATAACTAGAAATAAAATAAAAATCACCCAATACCAATCTATATAGATTACGAGAAACCCTCGTAAAAAAAGGAAGTTTAAATTTAAGTGAAATATAACCTACGCTCGGTAACCTCGTCTAATTAACATATACAAATTATGTTATTCTCCAACATTGGAAGCGATTAATCATATTCACCGCATTCACACACTGAATGGTGATGCACTGATGGTGATGGTAAAAGTTGAATAAAAATATTTTTATAAAAAAATTGAACAAAGGCCAAACCATCTGACCATTTATTTGTATATCGTTTTCGTTCATTCATGCAGTTAACATATTCCTTTATATCCTGATTGGCCCTTTGAGTTTATAAAATGCTAAAAATTTGATTACATTTTTTAATAGATGCGGTGAATTTGATCGATCGCCTCCAGTGTTGAAGAATAACATATATAATTTGTATATTTAACGTTAATTTATTTTCCTGTTTAGGCTCCGGGAATCACCGTCTGGTATTACTTTAGGGGATGAATGAGGATTACATGTATGAGTGTAAGTAAAGTTACTCTTGTACAGCCTCAGGTCGACCATTTCTTAGATCTGTGATTAATTGAAACCCAACCACCAAAGAACAGCGGTCGGTATCTAATATTCAAATCCTTATAAAAGTAACTCCTTTACTAGGATTTGAACATTTGCACTCTCGACTTCGAAATCAGCTGATTTGTGAAGACGCGTTCACCACTAGAGCAACCCGGTGGGTTATTTAACGTTAATTTGATAGCGAATGTAAGTTATGTTTGACTTAAATTTAAACTTCCTTTTTTTACGAAGGTTTCTCGTATTCTATTTTCCTTAGAAATTGGTAATGGGTGATATTTTTTAAATTTCTAGTTATCGTTTCGACCCCCACTTATCTGTGTTTGTTGACATATACCGGAGAAGGTCTGAATAAGCAGATATTTCGATCTTTCACCGACGTATTTGATATGTGTCGACAGGTCTTTCACGGTAACAGCGGTCGCCAACCTTTCGGACCTCACGACCACTAAATTCATAATTCTAAATCACGCGGACTATAACCATTAATATGAATTTAAAAAATAAAAAATAAAATACTTTTGTAAAATAATGATCAGAGAACTTTCATTTCATAAATATGAACTGCATCTAAGTAATATAACAAAATTATAAATGTTTACGTAAATATGAAAAAATTATTAACGCTTAGTTATAAAAAGACTAGAAATGCTTATTTACTCGCAACAAAATCATTAAAGGTTCTTTAATGGTAACTAATATTTAGATATTTAATATTATAAATTTTCTTTATTTTAATTTTAATTTTGTATTTATGGAGATATCCTTTTTTTATTATAAAATAAACAGCAAGATTGAAAATACTCACTATATCAAAAAGTAGAAGTCAGCATAAATAAACGTTCAGATAAAGACTAGATGAATCTGAATTTCCAGAAGAGTAGGAGAAAATTCAAAATAGTAAATGGAGTAATGAGATGAAAAGGGGAAAGTAAAATGAGCGAAAAGATGAAAAATTTTTGGAAAAGAAAGAAGTCTGAACTATGTAAATGTGGAACTTAGAGATCAGATCGAAAGAAAAAAAAAATCAGCAAGATTAAAATTTATTGTTAATATAAAATATATTGCACCAAAAGTAGGTTTACAAGATGCAACAAAATTTTTGTAATATCACTGATCCACTGACCATAAATGTATTGTTAAATATTGTCAAACTTAGAAACTTTAACTAAATTTGTTAAAATATTTCAGGCAAATCGAAAAAAAAAAAACTATTGCTGTCTTTTCAGCCTTGCAAGCACATTATCACTATTGTCCAAAAAATGTATCACCAAATGATTCGGTCGTTAAGCTGTTGTCCAAACACCCAGTTATTCGATTTTGTCATTATCAGCATTGTTCATAATCCTAATGGCTTGATAATGTTTTGGATAATGGCTTTTGTCTAAAAGCCATTATCCAAAACATTTTACACCAAATGATTCGGGAGATTGTTAAAATTTTTCAATTTTTTTCCTTCACTTTATTAAATCGAATCTCTCGTATATAAATAAACTATTGATGTATTATGGTACCTTTAAAATTATTGTTAGATATTTCGTTTAGAAATGTTTTAGAATTTCAATACTGAAGTTACTACTCTATACCGCAAAGTTAAACAACATATGTTCAGACTGGTTTCAAAATTTTCTTTTATACATCAGTCTTAGGTTCATTTAAATGTTTAAACCGTTTTAAAAACCAGCAATCAAATTTAGGTGCTATGAAAATAAATAAATGTGTCTACATTTAAAAATAGAATAAATAATAAATATACAAATAAAAATGTTAATTTCTGAAAAAATTATGTTTGATATTGAGTTATTATTATTTATTACAAGAAGATATTTCAGTGTCGTATCGTATAAACAAGTTAATTCCACCAAACTGCCGGTTTGATACTTAAATTTACTATGCTGTATACGTACACTGATCAAATATGTTATTAAATAAAAATTAAAACATTAATATTGTTCATCTTGCTTATAAAAATATTACCAGCGTATAATATTAATTCATCATGTATATTTCATTTGTGAAGCTAATGTTTTAAGTTAGGATAATAAAATGTTGTCGCCATTCATAATTTATATATAAACCGCATTCCTTACTAGTAAACAGATCTAGATCGGTATGTAATATTATCAAAATCAATTCGAATAATTTAGTGTTTACCCTACGTTGACAAAACTTGTTAAGAGCCATTTTGCACTGACTTTTCGTGGTTTTGTTTTTCTAATAAGAATTCTGTTTTATTCGTTATTTAATGTTGTTTGTTATATGCTAAAATTTGCAAACATATATTTTAGTTTTATTTATTTTATTTTTATTTACTAATGTAATTTTATTTTTGTTAAAAGTTTCATTAATTTTTTTAACCAAGGTTTTACGTTAACTATCTCAGTAATAAAAACTGTGAAAAACAACATTCTTTCCATTTACTTTATTTATTTACGAGTGCATCGTAATAACGTAGTAATGTTTGCATGTATAAAATTTAACCAGCTAATGGGTAAATGTCAGATAGTACGGATGTAGTTAATTATGAACTGCTCCATACGATTAGTTTTATTTTACATTTTGACCATTAATTATCAGATTGAATAAGACCACCCTGTTAGTGGCTAATATCGTTATTAATTTGATTTGAAAAGTGGATAACATTTTTTTTTTTTTTTTTTTGATGTGTTAATTTAAGACTTTATGTACTTTGGGTTATTTTTTCAGATTGATATTAATTTAGTAGATCTCAAATAGTTGATTTAAATTAATTTAATTTTTTACCTGACTACAACAGAAGGAAAATAATTAATTCTTGGGACTTTTAGGTCGGTAGTGGGGTGGTGCCCCGACTTGCTGATAGTAATGGCGTCCATCTTGGTTATCATCGTCTAACTGAGGAATTAGAAAATTTTGAAACATGTAAACGATACCATTTACAGTTGCTTCCTAAAAGAAGAACGGGCCGTACACTTCTCGTTTGTTTAGGGCACAAAAGACATTGACCGTTGGGCTTTTTTTTTGTAGAGGTGGGGAATCCATTTACAGACGCCGAAGCAGTGTCGGGGTCGCTAACAGGTCCCGCTAGGTTTTAGGAAGAGCTTATGTATACCTGCGCACTACCGAATAAACCTCAACCCCTGGCTAACCACCCTCCTTGGATTACCTTAGGGCTATCACGAATGTATTGCAAAGTTTCATAGGGGGGTTTACGCTACCCTATATTCGGCAGTCATGGGTGTTTACCTTGCCGCTGATTTGAAGCGTTGACTCATCAATAAAATTTACATTGTCTAAAAATATATCGTCTGCAATTCTATCCATCATTTACATAACAGCCGATGACTTTGTCGTCATTTGTAATGCATTGAACCACGGTTAGTGTGTACGGCTTCAAGTGCAATCGTAAGAGACGTTTGTCGAATGCCAGTCTCACGTAACGCACGTCTTGATTTCTTCGGAGTATGTGCAGAGCTTTCTCTAAGTTGTTCCACAGCAGCTTCACGTGGGCGTCGTGATGATTTTGTATGTTTAACAGAATAACCTGTCTCAATGAAGATTTGGTGCCAAGAGTAAATCGTATGCCTAGTAGGAAGCTGCCTACCGTACTCTTTACGAAAATTACGTTGAACTGCAGTTACTGATTGCAAATCGTGAAACTAAAACACACAGCGAGCATGATCCGCACCAGTAAATGCATCCATAATTAACAATACTGGTTACAACGCTGGTGGCCAAATTCGGTACTAATGAGCCACGTAAATAAAATTACGTGTTTTACTGTGAAATAAGACCTCAACCGAATCTCTAAGTTATCTAAATAAACTTTTATATGCTTTTAAAATTGTGAAGTCCTTTTTGAATCACCCGGTATTAATAGTTGTCTGTAAGTTGTAAATATATATATATTTTTTTAAATTATCATGTTTGATATAAATAGAAGTGCTTAAAGGTGGAATAAAATATATCTCACACGGTTTCAAACAATATTATGTGTGTGAAATATATCTCTAAAGCTAAAATACATGAAAGTCCTTCATTGGAAATAATTAGGAAAATACTTTTTTTAAAATAATTATAATAAATTTGAAAATTTATTAAATCCCGTAAAGGATAGAAACAATTTAAACTTAGAAGCACAGTTAAACGTATCAACACATAAAACAATAACGGATACAATAAAAAAAAAAAAAAAAAACTAATATTGATGTTCTTTTATTTCTTTTATAACAAGAAAAAGAAATAAACCGTATTGATGAAGTTAAAATAAAACGTAGAATTTAACAATATAACAAATAAAGTTTATTAAAATCATATATTAAATTATATGTTTGAGATTTGCCAAGAATAAAAGACCAGGAAGAAAAAAATACGAAAATGAAATGATTGAAAGAACGCAAAGAACAACATGCGGAGAGAAGGGAAAAGGTTCTGGGAAGAGAGACAACAGAAATAATTAAAGAAGTATAGGAGAGGTGGAAGTAGTCCTAAAATAGTAAATTGAAAAGAAAAAAATCCGATGTGGGTACTATATCAGATTAGGCTTGATAGATCAGATTAGACAGATAGGCTTGCACGCCTATTAAAATTATTATTTTTTTTAATAATATTATATGTAATTCTATTACAACTATAGAGTTATACATACTAACAAATAATATTATTATTATTAATAGAATTATTTAAGTGTAATAATTCGTTAAGATTTTCTTAGCCTTAAGAAATAATTTTTGCGTTTTACAATTTATTATAATGCTAATATAATACTATTATTATTAGGGTCATTATATATTATTAGTATTATTATAATATTAATTATATATGCTATTTAATGTACTATATAAAACTGAAGTAATCTTTTTCAGTATTTATTCATTATTTTTTATTTGCTTTTATTATTTGCTGAATAAATACAGCTAAAGATTACCTCAGGTTTATATAATACACATAAATTTTACGCATTAATAATTGCAGAGCGTAGAAAATTATTTTAAGGCTAAGAAAAAAATAAATAAGAGTCATTTTCTAAACCTGTTACAAATAATGTTAGGACAAGACCCAAAAGGATCCACGTAAATAAAATTGTTATAATATATCTAATATATCTGTGTAAATAGTGCAATATAATTATTTTTATTAACAGAAAAAATAAACGAGGAACAAATAAAAATTTTCTTAACTGAGACCTCTTTTTATGTTTTTTTGAAATAGAAAGAATAATCAATTTTGTGTTTAATAAACACAATGTTTACAATAATGAATTTAATGTAATAAATAACACAGTGTTTTTTTTATTTTGTGTATGTTTTACGTTGTAGCTCTAACAACAGTAAACAGATTTTATTTTCTGTAAATTTTTATCGACCATTTACAACTTATATCTTTAGCAATTAATTACTTATACTCACAGACCACAATGTCGTGCGTTTATACGGGCTCATTCAGTCTTTAAATAGACAAATTTCTCAGAGCTAGAACGGTTTATTTAATCAATTTAATATTTTTTCCACTTTTCATAATATCCAACAGCATTAATATATTTGTCCCATCTCTGAATCAGCTAATTTATACCTGCTGAAAAGAAATCAGTCTTGATTTCGGAGGCAATTTAGCACATTTTCTTTGACGTCGTCACTACCATTACACTTCTTATCACGTATCGCTTTCCTTGAGTAGAACAAACAAGTGGAAATCCGATGGGAGCCAAGTTAGGACAATGTGAGTGGTGAGGTAGTACTTACCGATGCAGTTTATCAACGGTTTCTCGGATTACCCGAGTCGTGTGAGGCCGGGCGTTATCGTAAAGTATATTGATGTCTTTGCGCTGAAATCCAGTAGTTTTTTCAAAACTGCCGGTTTCACTTTGTTGACAGGCATTTTACACTAGAATGCGTTGTTTATTGTTCGCTGATCTTCAAGATCAACAAAAATCGGGTATTTTGTATCCCAAAATACTGTCATCATGATTTTTCCTGCTGTTGGTCGGGACGGAAATTTTTTCTTGATAGTGAACACGGGTACTTCCACTCCATGCTCTGGTCTTTTTGATTCTGGTTCGTAATGGTAAATCCATGTCTCGTAAAAGGTTAGATTACTGTGCTAAAAAATAATCACCTTCCTGCCGATACGTTTCAGCTCTGTGCACTTGCGAATTCTTGTCTCCTTATGGCGATCTGTCGACTCTTTTGGAACCATCTTGTGCTTGTTTTACGGTACTCGATGTCGGTGATAATGTTATGAACTATACCGATGCTTGTATTTTTTTTAGTTATAACCTCAACTGTAATCGGTCGGTTTTCTTGAAAGAGAGAATCTATGAGAGTTTCTAGCACTGGAATTGAAACTTCAATTGAACGTCCAGAACGCTGCTCGTCAATCACTGAAGTTTAACCGTCTTTCAATTTTTCTACTCATTCGTAAAATTCTCTGTGGTTCATACATCTTTTTCCATATTGTTTGATCATACGAGAGCAAATATTAACCGGTTTTTCCCCTTCAGGAAGCAAAAAAACGGATCATTGCATGCTGTTAATTCGCAAACTTCTAGAGGACTTGCCATCGTAAAATGAGATTTTGAGGTCATAAACAAATCAATTATACTCAAACAAATGATCAAAAGTCATTCCAGGGTTATCAACATACTTTTCTGAAAGCATCGTAACCCTCTAAAATTGGTAAATGTGTCTAGTTAACCACACTATTTGCTAAATAGTAAAGCTTTAACGAGGCTTAGTCGTATTTTACAACCTCATTGCCTTATAGTAATATTTTGAATGTGTTATTTAATCACATTTTATTAAAATGCATGGCCCTCGTGTGTAAAATTAAAAAAAAAAAAAATACTGATATTTGTTTTGATTTTGTTAACGCGAGGGAAGTTTTTTTAAAGATTTTACAGGAATAGCACGTTAAAGTACGTTAATTGGAAATAATTTTCGTTTAAATAATTTTTTTCCGAAATTCTACTTAGAATTTCATTTTGAATTATAAATAAGGTTTTATATCCCGAAGAACATCGGATAGTTCAGGTAGATTTATTTAAAAAAGATTAGCTTATTTAAGAACTTATCAAAAAAAAAAAAATACACAACGACATATTGATTTCAAAAAGCGGTTTAAAGGTTAAAAAAAAATCTTCTTGATATATCAACTTGAAATTGATATAGATTATGGTTTAGTACAGTGGTTCCCAAACTTTTCCGAGTCGCAGCGCCCTACCCCAAGTTAAAATATGACTACTTGTAAGTAAGAGATAAAAATAAATAAAACTCGTGTATCTTCATTATTTTTTTATGTTATTAACATTAAATTAATTATAAATGTCTTGGTTCAAAATTATGAAGCTTTTGCAATATTTCGCGGCGCCCCTGTGAAGAGGCCGCGGCTCCCCGGGGCGCCGTGGCGCATAGTTTGGGAATCATCACTGGTTTAGTAAATTGTTAGTTAATTTTTAATTTGTCTCGAAAAAAGTTAAATTTTAATTAAAAAATCTTTAAGTTAAAAAAAAAAAATAGATAAACAGCATAAAACGTCGATAAAAACTATCTCCTATTTCTAGTTACAAATAAGAACTAAATAAGTAACTAAAGGAACTCTTTGAGTAATTCAGGTAATTTATCATAAGTTAAGATCCAAGCTGTGGAGTTTTATTTCTACATTTTTAAAACGTAATGCTCTTAATTATTAAAGAATTACGCTTACCTTATATATAAAGCAGAATGTTTGTTTGTCTGTTAAAAATAAAATCTTCTAGAGAGTTTTTCATGTACAAAGAGACATGTTTTCCTATTCATTCTTTAAAAACAGTACTTTTAATTTTTACGTGTGTAATGGTGTTTATAAGATAATAGCATTTGTGCTTCTTAGAACTGTAGTTTATACTTTTTTTTTTTACTTTTTTCTATTGTCTAAACTACGTCTTTTTATGCAATTTTAATAGATGCTGCGTAATTTATGCATAGTTTTCTTCTATAGTAGAATATTTTATTGAACATGTGGTTTGACTTCATAATAATACGTAAATTTCTGTAACGTAGTTAAGCCCTTTTCATAATTTATTTGTGTCGCATTAAATGATCGTTTGACATTTATATTATTATTATTTATGTATTATATTTCGATAAATATATTTTTTTTTGTAAGTTGTCAATAAAAACAGGCTGTATTTATTATATATGTATGTAATAAATTTTGCTTGTATTCTGACCTTTCCTCCACAATAAAATAAAAAATATTATGTGAGAAAACAAAAAAAAGTTTTTTTGAAGTTAATTTTTTATTCCTGCTTAATTTTATTTGAATTTCATATATAATATTTATTATTCAACAATCCGAGAGGAAAGTAATATACTTACCCTCCTTCTGCTGGTCTTTTTCTTTTTAGTGCACTAAAAACAAAAGCACTGTAACTTCAGAACGACTCCACAAATTTTCATGTTATCAAACTATTTGAGTCAATTACGCTAGATACAATACAAGATTTAAATGATTTAAAGCGGTAGTCACTATACGCAAATCTTTTTTCAAGTCGAAGCTCAAAAGAGCGTTTAAAATTCTTATTTTTTAATCCGCTGTTCAAATACTTTTAATTGATACCAAACTCTAGGAATTAATTTTTTTTTTTCAATTTAGAAAAAAGTTGCATATGATGATAAGGTTGTGTGCCTTGCATATTGACAAGTTCTAAAAGCTAGAAGGAAAATCATGGGCTAAAACAAAACTTTTACGTACGATTTGGTAGTCAAATGTTCCCAGTCTTTGATTCTTTTTAACTACTTTGGTTTATAACATGACAAAGTACTGCTCTGCTATTTTAATGTATAATATACTTATAAAAAAATTACATTATATTCAACGTATACGATTTGAAGAAAATCTAATAATTAAATAAAAACCAACAGACTGATCGCCAGTTCGTTATAACCTTGATATTACGGACATAGCCCGCATTCGATAAACTACTTGTCTGTGAGATTATATTGACAATATTCCTTCATATACAGTCCACTATCCATATTTTAATACTTCATACTTTTCTTGATAGAACATCGAACGACTAGTAGCAAAATTGTTCTATTTGACTGATCAATGAATCTTAAACTGATAGGATAAAAACATACAAAAAGATAATTTTTTACTGTCCTGGTATCAAAGTTATGCTGCATGAAGGAAAGTATGGTACGGTTCAAAAAATTTGGTATGGGTTTTCTTGCATTTCTTGACGTTTCATGACTCAGAGACCCCAAAAAAAAATTCCTTTCGGCACTCCGGAAGGCGGAGGTAGATTTCACCGGTGCTAAGTAGAGGATAAAAAATATTTCCATCTTAAAGTTAAGAAAAAGTTCAAATTTACTCAATATGACAATGGTTGCATGTGAAAAAAAAGTTTCATAAGTTTAGTCTACGATAAGCCCCATCTTCTTACAGTTCTAGCAACATTTTGGTCATCCCTTGCCGCAAGGGTTGGTAATATCAAAAATTGTTTCAGACAAAAGTATTAGGTAATGTTTAAAGGACTAACGACCACTTTAAACCGATTCGATACTGTGCCTATTAAGAGAGGTATGATTTTTTTTTGTCTTCGAAACCCTATTCTTTCCACCCCGTGGGCCAATGGTTGGTGATATCAAAACACATTACCTACATAAGTTTTAGGCCCTTATCCAAAGAATAGTAGGAACTTCAAACAAATTCGATATTTTATTTAATAAAAAAGTTATAGCGATATTTTGTTTTTTCGAAAACGCCTCCTCCCCATTTCCACCCTTATGGTTAGATTTTTCACATTAACGAACTCGACCGAGATTTTGAGTCGTTTATTTTTAACGATTATATTTTTATCAATTTGAAAGTGATTGCCGCAAAATTACTACAGTAACCGTGTCCACAAAAAAGAGAAATATTTATAAATGTTTATATAAACTTTTGAACTGACGGTGTTTTTGGGGTCTGGGGCATGTGAAACGCGAAAATATGTCGAAATTTTCCGGAAGTCGAATCATGCTACCCATTAAAATAGGTAGTTTTCTAATGAAATCTACCTAAAAAGGTGGGGGTAATGTTCGTACATACTTATGTACGTGTGTTAGCGTGTTTGAAGCTAACTTTTAACTGGATTAACAGATTTTGAAAAAAATTTTGTTAAGAGACTCTTGTGTATAGGGCGGCAATCGTTTGATAAAATTTTGAAGTCAATATCTCCAGAGGGTGGAGTGGGTTTTTTGGGATTAATTTTCTCAGAATTTTGCAAGCATAAGTTCATTTTATATTTAAGCGCAGTACATGCGTGCATGCTTATTTTACCTTTTTTTTTAATTTTGACCCAAAATTCCCCCTTTTCTCAACAGTTGAAAAAGCTATCTTTTTATGTATTGCATATTTTTAACCGAATTCTTTTATGTATTCCTAGGCATAGTAGTAGTGCAAGTGATAAAAAGTAACACTTTTGGAACAGTATTGGTTGGTGGGGGAGCCGTTATAATTTTAAAAATATAGACTTTTTGAATTTTTTGTTGCGTTTATTTTCATTTATCATTATTTTTCCAGTGTATTATGGTTATATGGTTCCTCTGAATCACTGTATATGGTTCCACTGAACCAATGCCAATGCTTTATAAATAACCATTGCCAAGAAAAAATTGCAACTATGTTATCATCTTTTTAAAAAATATCTTTATAAACCTGTTTATGGCTGCGACAGAAAATGTTTAAAAATTAAGAAAATTTTAATTTATTGATAAATAATTTAATTTTATTAATATAAATAAATGGGTGTAGATTGGACTTTTAGTATATCAGATGTAAATATCCTAAGTATTTGGATAGTGAATGAGGGTTGCGTGAAAATGAAAGAATCATTTGGTTACAGGATGTAACAAAAATAGAGGAGTCAAGAATGACAAAAATGATGCGCAAAGATAAGACTATTATTAACACCAACGAATGAGAAAAGATCAACCAATCGATGGATGGATGATTGTCATACGAAACGATTTGTCGATAGTCTGAATGAAAGAGGTGGGATGATTTTTTTTTTTAGCTTCCGGGACCACCGTTAGGTATTGCTTCAAAGTATGAGAAGCGAGTGAAAAATGCCATGCCTGACTGGGATTCAAACCCGGTACTTCTGGATGAAAGGCTGGTATTCTTTAAAGGGCTGTAACACCAAATCAAAAGAATTTCTAGATTTATAATTATACGAGGTATATCTCTGAAGAAAAGACCGCTAGGAATTTTTTTTCCTTAAGATTGGCAAACCTGTGTCATTCATATCCACGCTAGTAATGTACACATAGCATTGTTTTCGCGTGTGTAGTATCTTTGGTTACGTGTGGTTTATGACGTTATAAAATGGGCAGGAAAATCGATGTTGCCGCCGACTGTGAAATACGTGGTCATACGTTTGTTTAACCATCAAAACGTTAAGCTGGCCGAAATTCATAGGCAGTTGGTAGCTGCTTACGGTGTTAATGTAATGAATGAAAGAAACGTCCAAAAAAGGGTGTGAAAGGTTTAGAAATAAGAAAATTAACGAGCATGAAGAAAATTCGAGGTGGCCCTCGATAATTACTAAGGTTGAAACGCGTCGATGATGAAATTAGAAAAGATCGTCGCTAAACGATTTCCGAAAATGGCGTTATCCTCAATCACCAACCAGACCGACAAATGTCAATTCACAGCCATTTTGACGCACACTGATGACCGCAGTCTTTTGGGATCGGTTTGGCATACCACGTTTGGGATTGATTTCATGCCACGTTTAACTACTATAAATGCAGAAGTCTACTCCGAAACTCTACGCAAGTTACGGTGCGCCATTGAAAATCGGCGATGTGGGCGGCTGACCGAAGGCGTCATCCTGCTGAACGATAATGCACGTCCACATGTTGCGGGTCCGACACGTGATTTACTGATAACATTTAGATGGGAAATTTACGATCACCCACCATATAGTCCGGACTTAGCTCGTTCTGATTACCAGTTGTTTTGAAAATTGAAAGAAGTTTCGAGTGGTAAGCAATTCACGGGTGACGATGAACTTAAAAATGCTGTTAATCAGTGGCTAAATGGACTGGTGGTAGAAGAATACGACGAGGGTATATTGAAGGTGGTGTATCGCTACTATAAATGTTTTAATGCATGAGGCGATTATATAGAGAAGTAGTATAACGTATATAGTTTAAGAGAAATAAAAAAATATTTATAAAGTTTTTAGAAAAAAGTTTTTACAATGAAACGGTCTTTACTTTAGAGATACCTCTCGTAGATTTATAATTATATCTTTAATTTAAAAAATATATAATCTTGTGCGTGTATGCGCGCACGCGATTTAATCTAAATTATTTATCTTTTCTGGAATTTTACGTTAACCAGAAAATAGCCTAATATTGAAATTGTTTACATTTGTTTATTTTATAATTTATACTCATTTAACCGGTTTCTGTTTTCGAGTGAAGGAGGAATTTGTTAGGATTTTACGCTTGGATGGTCTTACTGATGGCAATCTATTTAGAGCTATCAGCTACTGTATTACATTAAGTTAAATATAATTTTACAGATAATATTCTAGAATAGTTTAAGAGTTTTGTATATAATTTTAGAACCGTATTAAAAAAAAAATGTTTGTTTCATTTTTTTTTCGTCGTACGGATTATATAATAAAATTAAAATAACATTTCAAGGTCTTCTCAAAACCTGTTTTTATAAATTTGCGAAGTCTAATGTATTCTAAAATATTTTAAGGTTATTTGTAATGTTAATGTAATTTTCAATTATGCGGTCTTTCTTTTACCTGTTTAGCCTCCGGTAACTACCGTTTAGATAATACTTCAGAGGATGATATGTATGAGTGTAAATGAAGTGTAGTCTTGTACATTCTCAGTTCGACCATTCCTGAGATGTGTGGTTAATTGAAACCCAACCACCAAAGAACACCGGTACCCACGATCTAGTATTCAAATCCGTGTAAAAATATCTGGCTTTACTAGGACTTGAACGCTGTAACTCTCGACTTCCAAATCAGCTGATTTGGGAAGACGCGTTAACCACTAGACCAACCCGGTGGGTTTCAATTATGCGGTCTAACCTATAAAAAAAAATCTTCATTTTTAATTATGTTGTAATTTTAATTTTCGTTAATCCAATTTACAAATTTTACATATTGATATAATTTAAATGATCGCGTAATCTTAATTTACAGTTACTTTTTATAAAATACTTGAAATTTTACCAGTAATGGAAAATTTCAATTCAAATTTTTATTTATTTGATTTGAAGGAATTATTATTTATTAAAAAAATATATAAAGAGATGTTTATGAATTAAAAAATTAACAGTAATATGAAAGTGTAGTTGAGGATATTAAAAAAGTTGGAAATAATACTGTACTCGCCTTCAGTGAGTACAGATAAGCGGATTTATATGTACTGTGTGGACGGGAAGTCTCTTTACTCTGTAATAAATGCAGGTTAATCGTGCTCTACTGCTGATATCGCCACTGCTGCAGGAAAAGGTGGGTAAGATAAGCCGTGATGCATCAAGAAAATCGAACACCATCAGCCTCATGTTATGATTTGGGCTGGGATGAAGCTGAACATCTCCTTGGTCCTTATTTTATCGTCGCAGTTAATCAGCACAGTTATCTGAGAATGATCGACGAGTAGTTTCTTCCAGAATTAACGGCAAAAGAGATCGCTGACATCATTACTTTTCAGCAAGGCTGTACTACAGAGCATTTTGCTTTGAATTTCCGCAATCACCTGAATACAATTTTACGAATTGCTGGATCGGTGGGGGGGTTGAATTGTTACCGACTCCATCGCCTTGGCTAGCAAGAACCCCTGACCTCACCATACCTGACAATGCACTCTGGTGTTTTGTCAAAGAAGAGATCCGAAAACGCAGATACGTCAACAACGAGTAGCTCCAAGACGCTGTTCTATCAGCATTTGAAATGATCACCCCTGATATGCTATTGCGGATGAACAACCGGACACGGAAGCGCGTACAGCTGTGCTTTGAACATGGTGGAACCCACACAGATGTTTTAGATCCATGGAAGGTAAGTTGTATTTATCTTAATAATTTCATAACTAGCGTAAAGGGACTTCCCGCTCACTCCGTGTAGTACTATCCGCCTAATGTACTACTAATATATTGCTACTATTTTTTTTTTTGTTGCAAAAATGACCTATCTCATTTGATTTAGAAGGATAAATTGTTTACAGTTTACCTTTCTGTATCCCAAATATACAGACTGTACTGTATTTGATTGCTTCTGAAAGTGTTGATGAAGAGCACAACAGAAAACAATCCGTGCCGGACTGTCTAAATGCCGCATACTGTATCAGTGTGCACCTAATATCATGGGATTTAAATTGTTGTAGACTACTATAGATTAAAATAGCCTAAATAGGTTAGATTTTAGATACACGTATGATCTTGAAATTAGCTAATTTTCCTATCTACCAAATGCTCTAGATGGAAGTAAGTGCTGATGGTATCAACTCAGTTAAATTCGGTGATTTCATTGGAGGAATTTCTTCGTGAAGGAAATTATAAAAAACACAAGCAATGAGAACGATTCTTTCACCAAATTCAATTTTTATTTCAAGACGGTTGTAGAATACTTAAAAACTTTGTATGACTTAAACGAAGCATTTTCTGATGGACTAGTTCCCGGTAAAAGTTCGTTATACATATTTATCTGATTTTTCCTTGTTTTGTAAAGAAAATCTCAGATACGGTTCAGTAAACACTGCTGTAATGGAAAGGCTTCTTTTCCCATTATAATAAAAGGCAGTGGATTTTTGAAGTACTTTGTAGTGGCTATGATGGATATATATGTTACGTCTCTTTTTCTTTAACAGTTAGCCTAACTTAGCAATCTAAGAAATATTTCCATCATTTAATTTTCTATATCCAATAACAATGATAACAATACATTTATAACTTATATTTACCTTATTTAATAACAAGATAGAAAATTGTATAACTTATTAAAGATGGTATGGAATGCTGCTTCTTTTGTAGTAATAAATAAATCGTGTATGTAGGACACAATCGATCACTACTACTTATTTTGCTTGTTTCATATAATACATTATTAGATATGAAAGCTACAAGAAGAAACAGTTCAGTGTGATTTAATGCTCAATGTCTACATTGAAAACTCCCTATAGATTATTTGATAAAACTCGTTGTCTTAGATCATTGAAGCAGACCATTACAACTTACCTACATACAGTACCGCTCAAATCAATTGAAACACTCAATGAAAAACAACAAATTCCTCTTGATACACAATTTATTAACAGTAAACAGTGTAGACTTATATTGATATGCCGTACCTTGTTCTTTATTACCTCCTGACATCAATAATGCAACTAGCTTTTCACATGTTTTTTTTTTCAATTCTTCGTCATGAAATCTTATCTTGATTAGTGAAGAAGTCGTAGAAATCTTTGTTGAATAAAATTCTTCTTTGCCAAGTTTTTTCTTACAAATTGACTATGAATGAGGATGATATGTATGAATGTAAAATGAAGTGTAGTCTTTTACAGTTTTAGGTCGACCATTCCTGAGATGTGTCGTTAATTCAAAATTGCCTTTACAGAAACCTACCTTATATTCTTCAGCAATCATCCTCTCTGACATGGTTGTATGCTGAGATAAAATAATAATTCTGCTACCTTTTCGAGGTTTTGTTCGGTATGTTTGACAGAAAAATAACAAAACACAGCAAACAGTATCCTAAGCACTAAA
The DNA here is from genome assembly GCF_047948215.1 of Lycorma delicatula. Taxonomy (NCBI): domain Eukaryota; kingdom Metazoa; phylum Arthropoda; class Insecta; order Hemiptera; family Fulgoridae; genus Lycorma; species Lycorma delicatula. The sequence continues at coordinate 118,146,685 of NC_134458.1, forward strand.
CTTACATGTACACTAACTGTCTCAGAGGTTATGTGCGACACAAACATCTGGTAACAGCAGCTGCAATGCTGCAAAAATGCTTATGCTGCAAAAATATAGTAAACTTTCCAGTGTTTTAATTAATTTCAGCGATAGTGTAGATTAGAATATAAAATATCGATGATAGGTTTGAAAAGTACAATAGACTCGATGGGCTACTAGATTAAAGATGCAACGTTTAAACTTCTGCAGCGTTTACAATACGTTCATCATTCCTCTGTAAGTTTCATTAAAAATTGGTTCGGTTATTCTAACAGAAAATCATATTCAAATTTGGTTAATAATGAGTTGATATAATTTAATTTTGTGTAAACGCAAAGATATTGCAAAATTAAAATTTATTTTTATGTGAATTATGTAGAGGGATTTAGAAAGATGTTAATATTGCTCTTATAACACTGCTTAAATGTGGCAACGCTGTAGTAGTAAAAAGTGATGAAGATGTCGTCATGTTATTTGGGTAATATAATATTATGTACCTACTAAAGAGTTTATAAAAACATTTCTCCCAACAAAAAAATAATATTAAGCGTTATTTTTTAATTTCGAACATTAATTTTTAAGTTCTCATTCAACATTTTCTTAATACATGATAATAAAAGCAGATAAGAAAGAATAGATTAACAAATCCTGCAATAAAATGCTGTATAATTCAGTATCATCAGTATTATTGTTGTTATTACAGTAATAACATTTCGTAAGTCATTTTCAATTTAACCTTGGAGTTGAATAACACCATTTTTAATCTTGTTTATTTAAGTCGTTGACTCGGTTTTATAACTTTGATAATTCTTTTTATATAACTTAACTGTGAGCTAAGACTATGTCGTTTATTGATGTTTTATACCGTACAGATTTTAAGTTTAATTTATACCTAGTATTATTTTTTAAATTATTTATGTAATTACTTTTTGTTGGTTTTCTCTTTAAATACAGATTTACGTAATCATAAATTCAGAATATTTCTTTGAAAATTTTTTATTAAAAGAATTATTCAAATCGGCCCTGCAGTTCTTGAGTTCTATGTCATTATCATTATGTATAAAATTATAAAACATACAATTATACGTTGATACAAACCAGTAAATATTACTTTTTTTAATTGACACAGATGGTCAACCTCAGGATAATAAACTATTTTTATCTCCTAAAATTACCACTTAGAAACATTGAATAACATTATTAATGTTTAGTATTTTTTTTTTTTTTTTGGTGGAAAAAACGTATTTGGTGTCGACTGGTTATATCTTTCCAAATATAAACAGTAATGGGATAAATGTTATTTAAAACAGTTTACAATAACAATGGCTCCGAGTATCAAGACGAACATTTATCTTGGAGCGTATTTTTGCTGTTTAAAGTTCTGCTTTGTATAGTATGGTAGTATTTTTATTAATATTATTATGATTTTGGTAAAATTTCATTTGCTTGGAATTATTCTTTCTTAAATGTTTGGATACTTTCGTTGCAAATCAGTTGTTTAACAGGTAATTTTGGAATTCGAAAGTTCTGAGGTTCAAATCGTAGTAAAAGTTAGTTTCTTTTATTCGGATTTGAATACTAGACAGTGAATACCGGTGTAATTTGGTAATTGGATTACACCTCATGTCATACATATCATCCTCATTTCATTGGATCGTGAGGGGGTCGCTTATTGTTCACTAGTTGAACAGATTACGTTAGGAAAATAAAAATTACTTTTTGTGTTGAATCATATTTTATTTTTCGGACGCGTATACATTTACCCCGGAAAAATAATTGCTATTTATTTAAAACCTTAACAGTTTGTGTAGGTAATGTTTTATATTAACCTTGTGTATAACAGATATATATGGTTAAAGAGAAATTAGATACCAACAGTCAATGTTTTGAAAATCATAATTTCATTAATAATACTTTAAAATTTTCTTTCTTTATAGTAGGAAAATTAATTTTCATAAACAGAATGGAATATGACCGAACCGCCATAACTGATTCTGATCCTTACAAACTGAAATAGATAAACATCAACCGACTTCAGTATACGTTCCCACTATACATTCACCTCCCTCCCACAACACGGAACTCTTCTGAATAATTCTGTTTCGTACAGACATTACACCAATTTCCAACCAATCAGATTACAGCTTTACTTAATCAATCACAGGAATGAATACGTTCAATTAAAACGTTATATTTAATCGGCTGAGTAACATAAGTAATATCATAGAGAGGTATCGAACTGTTGAACATCCACTCTGCTGTTTGCGGTATTGTCATTCTCAGGGGAAAACCTACTGAGATGCCAGTTCTGTTTTTAGAGTAGTATAGTTATAATCTACCACTCGGAAGAGATTCCTAAATCATAAATTTAAATTCAAAAAAAACTATCTCCAGTGTTACTAAGAATTTTATTTTCTATAATTTTTGTTTTCTTAGTATAAAAAAATGAATTCCTAAAGAATAAATTTTTAAAACCGTAAAACCCTTTGTCAACTCTTTAAGTATATCGAACCATCATTTTAAATTTAAAAAATTTAGTCGAGAATCCTGTTTTTAAATTTTATTTGCGTTAATTTTTGTCCTTTGAAATATATACTTGATGCATTTAAAAAAAAATAATTATAAAACATTTTATTTGCTTTTCCTCGGTATGATGAGAGCTTCCGTTCGAAATTAAAAGAAGAAATAATTTTAAAACTATACGCAGATATCATTTATTTCGCACAAAAATCAAAAATTTCTGTAATGTAATTACAGTTTTTTCTGTTTTTAACAAAATGATACTTATATCAAAAAAGGTAAGGTTGGAATTTTGTTTAAAAAAAAATACAAGTTAAATATGTGTAATAGACAGTAGATATACAATAATAGATAATAAACAATATTTAAGCGTTCCATATAATAAGCGAAAAATAGAAAAAAATTATTACAAAACTCTTACCGATTTCATTTATTAAATAACAAAATCGGGCTGGTAAGAGATTTGTAACAAATTATTCTATTTTTTGCTTATTATATGGAACGCTTAAACATTAGTTATTGTTTATTATCGAGTATCAATTGTCTATTACATATATTTAATTTGTATTTTTTTTTAAACAAAATTCTAACTTAATAACAGATTTTTATAATAGAAATGTAGTGTCGTACCTTTTTTGATATCAGTATCATTTTGTTAAAAACAGTTTTATTTTATATTACAGAAATTTTTGATTTTTGAGCGGAAGAGATGATATCTGCGAGACTCTTACCGTACTGTTTACAACTTCATAGTCATTTTTTTGGATATCACTGCGTTTTTTAGATTCTTTTATTATTTTTTATGAATTACTGATTGTTATCTTATGGATTTATTATTAAAATTATTGCCTTTCAAGAACAAACAAATATACTTTTTTTTAAATTCTCGGTCAATTTTTTTTGTTGGTAGCCATATTTTTCCTTTTTAATAAAACTGGTATAATGACCTTCACTAATCAAAGATCCGTGATGTAATATTGCACTTTTTACTTTGTAGGTGTAACCCTCGATTTTTATCGTATCCGTGGACGTACTTTTTAAATTAGTATTAAATGAATTTTTTTTATTTCTCCATATATTAGTTCAAATAGTTCTAATTGTAGAGTAGACATTTTATCATTCAAATTTATTTCTGTATTTTGTTTCTGTAACAAATCTTTGTTGTCACATTTGCAACACTTTCGCACTGTTCGTGTTTTTTGTGTTTTATTAGCAGCCATAATCTCTTTTAAATTATACTTTTATATTTTTTTAATGAAATGATGGGAATTAAAAAAATTGTTTCATCTTCAGTAATTTTATTTACATAATGACATTTACTATTAAAACAAGCAGTAGTATATTTTCCTTCAAAATTTATTATTTCAAGTACATTATGAAGTTTTTGTACGAGATCATTCGTAAATTCAAAGGTGCGTTAAGTACCGCTACCTAGCGGCGAGATTCGTAAATCCACCTTTTGAGAAAAAGAGACACATTCTAGTCCCGCGGTTCATCATGAGGAAAGAAAAAAACGTTGTTTAACAAAATTCGAGATATATTTTGAACGTATTCTTTGTTGCAAATCTAAATGAATTGAAATATGATGATTTCATGCTTATTTTTTAATTTTTTTTTTTTTTACCATTTTAATTTCTCTTTTAGGTTAGGTCGTGTTTAGAGCTATAAACATAGTTCGTTGACTTCGCCGTGCCGTCCAGTTCTGCGGGCTATTACCGGCGTAGTTCTAACGAACTTCTTTCTAAGTAAAAAACAAACAAAAAAACGACTAATTTTAACATTAGTCATTAGTTAATGACAGAAATCAGATAAAAGAAAAAACAGATGGTATTTGTCTTTATCGCGAATTTGATCCTTTTGGCTGCTGACCACATGCATGAATGTTACAATTTTTTTACTTTGTGGTCATATTAATATATTCATTTGAGTAATAAATTATTTTTATTTCATTTTCAATGACCCCATTTAAATCATTTTGTTAAAAACTTAAATTTATTAGTGATTTTTTTAAGGCCAAATTTAAAAAAAAACTTTTTACAGTAATTATTGATATATGAATGTAATATACTGTAATAAACTGGTTTTAATAATTATTATAAAATATTGTAAATTTTTCTGTTTACCTTCTAATTATTTTATTAAATACTCTTTATTTGTATAACATAAGTATTAATAAGAATATAAAGGCATTGAACAAATTTAATCATCCTTAAAGACAGAATGTTGACCTACTTAATCTCTTGATTTTTTTATTATTTTTGAGAAATTTAAAAATATTTTTTATTCCCTTCGGGTATGAATGACTACGAGTAGTAATAAAACAAGCGCTGAAGGCTACGTTCTATAACTAATCTATAAACGTACATCTGATGTCAAGCACTGTTTGTAGGTTAAACAAAATTTATATTAAATTAAAATTGTGAAAATTGTACTCATACTGTTGTTATATCTTTGCTGATGAGTTTGTTTTACTTTTTATTTCCGTTCACAATAATGTTAAAAAAAAATTGAGGGGCTTGCTTCCAATCGATCACGTTTATGTTAACGAACGAAATTTCATTTCATTAATAAAATGTCATGATAAAACTGAAAAGACATGATAGAAGACACGATAAAGACTTTATAAAACCTATAAAGTGCCTTGTATTGATGTAACACGAATCCATGTCCGTGTAAAACGTGTAAAATAAGTTAGACAATTACGCAGTATTAATTGACTTAATTTTGTGTTGGATTAGGGCAAATGGTTAATCGCTTACCTTCCCAAACGAAAGCCTCGAATATTAATTGAAATTAAACATAATAATAATAATAATGTACTGATGATTATTATTATAAGTAGAATTAATTGTTAAAACTGATTAATTGTTAAGTATGGGTTAATGCACTAATATTTGCCGTTACATACGCAGATTATATACGTACGTGGTCTTGCATCTCTTTTCTTAATTTTAATGATTTATTTATAACTGTATCTAAGAATAATAAAATTAAATGGTATTATTAAAATGAATTCTATTGTAGTGAATTAAAATAAATGAAAAGCGGATATAAAGAAACTTTTAGTTGTGAAATACCGTATAAGTTTATTAATTGAATTTTGGACAGTTTATTTCATTTTGACCTTGTTTTTGTTAAACATACTAAATAGTATCAGAGTAAAATAAAATTTCTGCTATTCCAGTGTGATATATATATATGTCTGTGTGTGTGTGTGTGTGTGTGTGTGTTTTGGTAGTGTTTCTTTGCTGTATGTATAAAAATACACATATAATTAATTTCATAGCTGTAATAAAACAATTTCTGAAAAGAAGTATCAGTTTTTCCGAACATACCTGAATGTACATTAAGCAAACAGTTTTTGTAATCGCCTGTTGTAGTGGCCGACAATTTTTTATTAAATTTTTCTCTGCCAACGCATTATATAACTGATTTACTGCAAATTTAATTTCGGTGTTTTCCCGCTGTTAAGTACGATCGGACGTTTTATAACAGTTAAAAGTTTGGTAGGTTTGACTGGATGCACTCTTAACTTATCTTTATCTGAGTTAAACTTTATATGTTTTATACAATTCTTCACTTGTTTTTATGTGTAATTAATATTGTACCAATGTTTTTCGTATATAAGAAATAAAAAAATCCTTTCTCGTTGATTAAATCTTCTTGGGATTAATTTACCTGTGAGACTGATTTACTAAAAGTCGTGATATATAATCTTTATTTTTTGTTAAACAAGCTGACCACGAAGTTGTAATACTTTCCTGTCATTATTTATTGTTAAATAGTGGAAAAATAATGATACATGATACAAATTTAAAACATTTTAAAAATCGATATTTTATTTACTTTTATTTTCTCTCCCATCCCCAAAATCACCTCCCAAGAAAATATTTTGACTTTTATACGTTAAGAGGAAGAAAGTAACAAAAATTTGATTGAAAAATGTACAACAAATAGAAAATTACCTAAGGTGATTTTTTTTGGATGGTTGTGAATTATGATGAAATTTTATTGTAATATTATTACTAAAAGTTTATAACTAAAAAAGTTTTAAAAAAATTAAAAAAAGTCTATATTTTTATGATCGGCTCCCATATCCACAATTCTGCCCCCCAAAGTATATGTTTTTTAAGGTTTCTTGCATTACTTCTATGCTTAGGAAGACATACAGAATTTTTTTTAAATATGCAATAAATAAAAAGATAGCTTTATCGATTTTTGGGGAAGGGAGAGAAATTGGGTTTTTTTTTTTAAATGGGGAGATATGTATGCATGTTTTGCGTATATAAAAATCTTAATATAAAGTGGGATTATGTTTGCAATGTTTTGAGAAAATTTACCCCAAAGAAACTATCTACTCCCCCCCTTGGAGATATTGAACGTAGTCTTTTACTAGAAATTGCCTCTTATACAGGAGTCTCTGTGCCAAATTTCATCAAAATCGGTTTTTCCTGTCAAAAGTTATTATTAACTTCAGATATACCAACACACGTAGCTCTAGGGCAATGCTGCAAGGAGTATAGTAAACAATCACGTCTCGACGTTTCACGACCCAGGGATCACAAAAAACAAAAAAAAAGGTGGAGGGGTAATGCTCGTACGTATTTTTGCACGTGTTATGTGCGTTGGCGTGTTGGAACTTATTAACGTTTGACTGGATAAACCGATTTTGATGAAATTTGGCACAGAGACTCATGTGTATGGGGCAGTCTATTGGTAAAAGTTTTGGGTCAATAACTACAGGTGATGGGGCTGTGTATGGGGGTCAATTTTCTCAAAATTGTGCAAACATAACCCCACTTTATGCTAAATGCAGTATATGCGATTTACCCCAAAATTCCCTCCTCAAAAATCGAAAACACTTATTATTTTTTTTATAAAATTATTCCTAGGCATAGTAGTAGTGTAAATAACCCCCCAAAAAATACTTTGGGAGTAATATTAAAGGTAAAGGAGCCGATCAAAGTTTAAAAATATAAATTTTTGAATTTTTCAAAACGTTTTTGGGTTTATTTAATTTTTTTATATTATTAAAAGTTTAAATAATAAACTTGTAGTAACAATATTACAATAAAATTTCATCATAATTCACCCCAACATCAAAACCTTTAATTGGTTGTATATTTTTAGTGTAATTTTTTTTGTTAGTTTTTTCATTTAACATAGTAAACGCAGAAAAATCAAAAAAAAATTCTTGGAAGGTGGTTTTGAAGGTGTGGGCAGAAAAAATAACGAACTACGTTTTTTTGAATTTTTAAAACCTTTTTTAGTTTATTTAAATATATAATGATAATTTTACAATAAAACTTCATCATAAATTACCCCCCTCATCCCAAAATAGAAATTATAGGTAACTTCTTTCATGTATAATTATTTTTCCACTATATAAGAATAAATAACCAGTCCCAGGAATTTATTACAACATTGTTGTCAGATTTTAAAATTATACCTTTCGAAAAAATTACGTGCTTTTATGTTAATCCAAAATGACCTTTAAAAAAACTACGTCTTATAATTGTATTTTAAAGTAAATTTTTTTTTCTATCGTATCCTTATTTTTAAACATTTTGGTAATTACATTTTTGTTACGGATTACACTTACAAGATTAAATGAAAATATTTTCTTTTCTTCAAATTACTAATCGATCATTGAATTATTAATGCAGTTTCATGTTTTGTGATATTTCCCCTCTTCCTTCCCTACCGCTCTATCCTTCCTGTACGTATATAATTTTTTTTTAGCATTGGGATTCTTTAATAATGAAGGTAACTGATAGTTTTTGATAATAAATTAAGTCATGTTTTAATGCAATAATTGCTCATTTCATGGCCGTCGCTTGTCGTAATACTAATATTTATAATAAAAGGTCTAATAATAACATTAATAATTGCTTTGTAATCAGGTATTAGACCAACATCGTAAATCATATGTTTAATTATTTAATGTTTTTTACCGATTGAATTTTTCTCTACAAATTTCTTAAATCAATTAGTATTAAAATTTGTATCCGAATTTTTTTTCCATTATTAATTGTTTTTCCTGCTTAAAAAATGAGGGATAAATGTTAATTAAAAATAAATAATTAAAATAATAATTCGTATAAATTTTAAATAAATTGTTAACATACAAGTTATATTAAAAGAAAACTCTGTTAATTGTTGAAAGTAATGTGATTGCGTCAAACTGGAGTTCCTCAAGGTTTTGTCTTATCCTGTTTTCTTTATAACATTTTCATTTTTATAAAATATACTGGGACATTTAATGCTACATATTTTGATGGTATAATAATACTTTGTACATCTTCTTTTTTTTTTGCTTTTTTGTATCCAACTCTTGTAATATCCCGTAATTTTCCAACTGGAAAATCAATGTAAATCCTGCCAAATCTTTGCACGGTCCATTTAACCGTCGACAAGAAATTTGACCTCCTATATAAATTTTCTAAGAACCTGTTTCACAATCTTCAATCGTGAAGTACTTAAGTATGATCATCGGCAAACGGTTTACTTAGCGACAGCAAATTTAATTTAAAAAATCCCTGTAAGAGCCGTATCGGATCATATTATTTTCTAGTGTAGCTGTCGCAATGAATCTTGAAGCTTGGACTACGGCGGCTAGTACGGTGCCTGATATCCAAACTGAAAACATTCAGTTTAGTTTTCACGCGCAAAAGCAAATCGTTTTGTTTATTATTTTACGTTACTGGATGGTATCATGGATTACCTTTAAATATTTTAAAATTCTGCTCTTTATACTTTATAAATGATAAGTATTTTGCCATAAAAAGAAATGTTATGATATATTTATAAATGTTATAAAAATGTAGGCCTCTTCTCAACTAATTATATATTATATATATCAAATTTAAAAATGTATTAATATTCAAAATATTAGTTACACATTGAACTGATTAAAATTTCAAAAAAATTGTGTTCTGCGATCCAACACTAATACCGCAATACATCTTAGGAAGGCCCATTCGCTGTTAGATTATGAAGTAAAGTGTTATGCTAAAAGGATAGTAGAATGATTCAAATTGCGGCTCTCTCTGCCATGGCATCAAGATTGGTTGCACCGCCTATACCATCGAAACCACTGATAGTGGTCTTAAATTACTTCTAATATACAGTAGCCTAATTTACGATTACGCTAATAAAAATAACACTGCACACATACAAGCTTCTCAGTCCAATGTATACCATTTACTAACTTGTGCTTTGTATTTAGGAAATAAAACCATATATCTTTGTACCTTGAGAATATCTTATGTAAAAAATATTACAATAGACCTTTATTCATGAAGTACCCTCAAGTTAAAATATAAACCAGTTCAAGAACTTTACTGTGATTTAGTATTCTAAATTGTACGATTTTTATCACAACCGACTTTATAGTACTATTTTTGATAAACATATAGACACGTATTAATATTACTACGTATTATATACTACGTATATAATAATATATATATTTATTCAAGATGTATTTTCTGATCAGGTTTTTTTATTGTTCGTGCTCGACTTAAATACTGTTCAACTAAGTGGTAATATCATTTATTGGATTATGAAGGAGTTGGATATATAAATTTTCTTGACTAAATAACAATAGCACAATTTAACATATGTTTAAATTAGGTTTTTGTTCCTCCATTACTATTGCTCTATTGCTATTTAACATCCATTCCATTGAAATAATTTCCACGATTATTTAGTTACTTGGTTATTTATTATTGTCAATAAAAAAAAAAATAACCTTTACTAGGATTTGAACCCCAGAACCTTCGATTTTGAAAATCAACTTTTAAACAGCTGAAAATCATTTATAACAATGTTTTTGTAAATAGACATCATCTTTTTTGTAACCGAAAAAGCATGATTTTTTTAAAATTCATCAAATTGGGATTAAATAAAAGTTTCTGAAAACCAAATTTTAAAAAATGCTTTTTTTTTGGGGGGGGGTAAAAATATTAATTATTTATTTGAATTATAACTTAAAAATGTATATTTATTTACAATATATCATTATGTATTTATGTAAAAAATTATGCCCATAAAAGCAATAAAATATTATCGATCTAAAGAAGTTTATTAATTAAACTTTTTAATAGTCAAACTTATTTATTAACAGTTAAAAAAATAATACCGAAGAAAAACAAAAAATGAAATAAAATTTTAATTTTTCTGAAAAAATAATATATATATATATTAGCTAAAATTGGGAACTATTTTTGTTTTAGTTATATGTATATAACAGAAATAGTAAATTATTATTTAACAAGAAAATTATAAAAAAAAATGTTTTATGATAATTCTTCAGCTATAAATACAAAAAAAGCTGACAACACAGTTATAGGACTTTGCAGTCACGCGGTTTTATCTGATGCATGGCTCTCTCTCTCACACACACACACACAAAACATAATTTAAAATATTTATTATTTTACTTAAATATAATATTTTTTGTACAGCTGTACGTCAGTGCTACACTAGCGCTCTTTGTGGTGACAGCCTTGTCACCACAAGGATGTAGTATTGACGCAGTGTACCCACTTAGCCACTTGTTTAGAACATTTTTTGGTTGGAGGTGCGATTTTGAAAAAATACTTTTTTTGCAAATATTATTTTTTAATTTTTAATTAATGTGACTCCCTCTCTTTTTCTGTTTAGCCTCCGGAACCACCGTAAGGTATTACTTCAGAGGATGAATGAGGATGATATGTATGAATATAAATCATGTGTAGTCTTGTTCAGTCTCAAGTCGACCAATCCTCAGATGTGTAGTTAATTGAAACCCAACCATCAAAGAACACCGGTATCCACGTTCTCGTATTTAAACCCGTATAAAAGTAACTGCCTCTACTAGGATTTTAACCTTAAAACTCTTGACTTCTAACTAATGTGCATAAGAAAAAAAAGATCTTAATCAGGTGAAATCTCGAGGTACTGAGAATGACCTTGCTCTACAGCCTCACCCCTTGACCTTTTAAGTTGAAAATTTATTAGCATTCATGCCCCATACAGAGAAGTAATCTGACCAAGTTTGGTCAAAATCGGTCTGATGGTTTTGGAAATGTAAAGTGTGAGACACCGAACACACACACGTACATACGAACATCCGGAAAATTTACTTCCGGTTTTTAGGGTTCCTTAGGTGTCAAAACGTCAATATCCGGTGAATCCCGTATATGCCCAAATTTTACCGATTACAGTACTTTAATTATAATAGTAAAGGTAATTACAAACAATAAAAACTACAGTATTAATAAACCGATCAAAAAGTAGATAAATTAAATGGTCGTCCAATAACATTTAGTGAAGCAGTATATATGCGTCAGTAAATTATATAATCTTAAATTAAACAGAAGCAGAATTTAAATTATTTTGCCTATTTTCAATTAATCATGAAATTATTAGCAAAAAATTATAATAAAATTTAAAGTTGTTTGAATAAGTCAATAGCTATAAGAATTAAAAATTTCAATAAATAATTAACTTAATCAATTCAAATTATTACGAAAAATATTTCAAATATTTTTATAAAAGTAAACAGATAAAAAAAATTAACCAGCCGGGTTGGTCTTGTGGTAAATCTCGTTATCGTAAAACAGATGATTTCGAAGTAGAAAGTTCTTGGATTCAAATCTTAGTAAAAGTGGTTTCTTTTATTCGGATTTGAATACTAGATCGTGGATACCGCTATTCTTTGGTTGTTGGTTCAATTAATGACACGTCTCAGGAATGATATCGGCCTGAGTCTGTTCAAGATGTACATGTTTACCGGCATATTTACAACTACACTCCAGTCGCTAATGACTTTAATTGTTGATACGACTATAAAAAATATGGTTTGAATAATTATTTTACAACTTTAACAACAACTTTTTTTGTTAATATAATATTCTCATAACGCAGTAAGAAATATGTAGATGGAACATTAGATATTTTGTGTAAATTTTTTTTAAATTTAATAATAAATCTAGCGGGTTAAAGAACTACTTTCTGATTAATATTGCTGGATGTTAATTTTTATCTTTAATTATAATTGTATTTGTTTTAAATTAATATACGAATAATCTATCGGCTACTCATTCAAACATCTTGAATCAGAATGGACTGCATTTTAATTCAATGATTGTATAACCTGTTTAAAAAAAAATAAGGAAAAAAGAGAGCATTCGATGTATGTTTTTTCCCCATACATTCCAGGCTTACTTGTGTCAAATACTCAAGATTTTTATTCTGTGAAGGAAATTCCTCTAACAGGCTCGTATATTTTATCCGAAGATTTCATATAGACATTTTTTTAAAGTAAAAATTAAATATTACAGACAATTTGAAAATTTTTTAAATTTATTTATCATTTTTGCTTAATGGTGCTTAAATTTGATATAGCCAAAAGTTTTTTTGATACTTATAAGTGTTATTTTCCCGGGGAACTGCAAGAAGAGTAGTTGGAAAATTTTGAAATGAAATAATAATACTCCAGGTACCCCTATTTTGTACTAAATAGTACTTTTTCCTCTTTTTTCCCTTTTTGTATGTTGATCTAGACTTTTGCACCTAGATTTTTTTTTTCAGTTTTCTCCGGATTTTCGTTTAACTACCATCGGATCTTTACTTCCTTGTTCGAAGTAAAGGAAGTATTGTGATCGCGAAAAATTTCAGATTTCAACGGAAATATCCATTTTCACCATCCCTGAATTCATTTTGACTAGTTTCGGCATGACGTTTGCACGTACGTATGTACGTATCTATCTTGTATAACTCAAAAACGATTAGCCGTACGATGTTGAAATTTTGGAATTAGGACTGTTGTAACACATAGTTGTGCACCTCCTCCTCCCCCCCCCCCCCACCGTTTGAATGAAATCAACTGAACCAAAAGTATCCAAAATCCAAAAAAATTTGGATTTTAGACTTTTTCTTAACTGCAGTAATAAGCACTCATTGAGAGCTTTTCAACGATTTATGATAAGTGGTACTTATTTTCATTGGTTCCAGTGTTACAGCCAAATAAAACTTTAACTAATGAAATATTTTAAATGAATATCTTTTTCCAAGTTTCATCAAGTAATCCATTTTGGAAATAAACTAATTTTTTTAAAAAATTAAGCTAATTTTATCCGCATCCGTAAATCCGATTGACTTAATATTTTAGTACAATCATTATATAGTAATACCATTGCATGAATTTCAAGTTTCCACTACGCCCCCACAAAATTTTATAACGTTAAAATGCCAGTCAATCATAATATTCGAGCCAAATTTCAAGTTTTAATGTTCAGACAACATGGATATATAGGCAAACTTATATATATAAAAAATACAAACATCTTTCGGAATTTTCCACAGGTTTTTTTTTATGTTTTTCGGTTATACATTATGAGGCTTTACAAAAACTGCTACACTCAAATGCTGTGATTTTGACCGACCATCTTTTATGTATAGCTGATACGCAGCTCTGTATACATAGTTATTCCCGGAGAAAAATAATAATAGTGGTAATAAATAATACGTATATCCTTGAAATTAGGAGTTTTTAAAGTCGTCCTAAATTAAGGATATGCATTGGTTTTAATTTATTATCATAAATTCAAATTTTAAAAAGGATTGAATAGTATTATTTGTAATTTTTAGTTTGTTTCTTTTTTTAAGTTAGTTTTGTTTATTTATTTAATTATATTTTATTAAAACATTACGTTCAAAAAAATAATAAAAATATGATGGAAGAATCGCTTCCTGTAAAATCTTTTTTAAATTGATTAAACTAATAAAATAAAACACTATTTTGTATGGTAATTCCTGTTTTTTAAGCTTCTCTATGTATTTATTTTTTACATTTTAATTTTATTTTACATCCAGTTTACGACGTTTTAGTATAATATTTTATTAGTAAATGAAAATTTTTATTTTGCATATTTTCTTCTTTCGATTAGACCGTTTTAGACCTCGTTGCAATTTCTTTCTTCTTTTCATATTCTTTCCGTTGTTGCCAGTACATTTTCATTCTTCCCTAGAACGCTTGTTTTTGCACTTGTAAATTTTCTGGAGCTGTTCTTTGGATTTTCCTTTTCATCTAGTTTGAAATCCTCAATTATTTTTCGAAACTCTATTCTAACTGTTATTATTTTTCTCCTATCTGTATTTAGTTTTTCTAGATCTTGGTTTAGTTCCGGTGGCACCCTATTTTTGTTTTTCTATCTTTGTATAAGTTAAATAATTGTTTTTTTTAAGTCTGTTGTCACTCATTCCCAAAAAACCTCATTCTTCTTTTACGCATTTCCATTTCTAAATCTTTTATTTCTTGGTAAATTCTTTTGTTAGATTTTAGCCTGTAACCTTCCTCTGCTTTCGAGTCCAAAGATCTTCTTTAAGATTCTTTTTTAAAAACACTTCGTACTTTAAACTTTTCTGAACACGTTTGCATATAAGGCTTCTGGGAAAATTATAGTTTTTCAGTGACATAGTTTAGCTTTATAGCTTAAGAATTTCTTATTTTAAACATCCGCTATCAGTCAATATGCTGTTACCATTTTACAAATCCTACTTTTAATTCCTTCTTTTTCGAGTGCAGTTTTTGTTATTATCTCCCAAACATACTTAAATTTGCTTGTTTCTTGTATTTTCTGTCCCTGTTCAAAGATTATTTCTTCTACACAGTTCTTATCATTGGTTATAAATTCTGGTTTTTGTAGGACATTTCTAAGCCCATTTTTTGCTGTTTTCTGCCAATAGATGTACCTGTAATTTTACTTTGTATGGTTGTAGCTAGGATAACTTCGTCATCTGCAAAGGCTAAATTATTAATGGTAAATTTATTTTTTCGCGTTTCTAAAAATACAGATTCTGAGAGTCGATATTTAAGATCGAATAATGTGGAATAGAATTGGGGAGATTCCATATTCCGTATTTTTTCCACCTTTGCTTATTTTATAGTTGCTATAAAAATTATTATAAATTAAAAACGAAATAAAATAGGGCTAAAATATAACCCATATAATAAAATATGTAACCAATTACTGGAAATAATCGTTGAATAAAAATGTTTTGTTTATATTTTCAAACTGATATGTTATATTTCTTAAATGAAATCGATAAAAAAATAATTTATCTTATTCAGGTTTTATGGAATAATTGAACTGCTAGGTTATAAATCAAGCAGGATTTTTACACTCTAATTTTAAAACCATTAATTTTGTTATAGATTAAAATTGTACAACTTGTGTAATTATTTTTAAATTATTTTTACATTATCTTCATGAAAATAAATAAAAGGTTATGTTGTTAGTTTATATTTGTGAAAGACTCGCCTTTGTTTGTGTGTGTGTTTTTTTTTTAAGTCTATTAACTTCTATAATTAACCAGTTTTTCATACCGCATTATTCATTTACATATTGTTTTTTATGTAGCCTACATAAGGATGTTATACTGACTATTATATTAGTCTATTTCCTTATCAGTAGTTGGGAACGTTGATAAAGGCGGATTTGAGATAAGGATAGCATTTCCTATCGGGTCATTACTCTTACAAAATCCATTAGTTGAATGTCCGGCGTTCCTTTGGATACGAATTGTGATATATTATCCAGAAAGGAACTCTTCCACAAACGCCCTCACATTATCTAGCCATACAATTCAAAATATGTCTTGAAATTGTGTTTTTTTTTTTTTAATTTTTATGTACGCTAGTTACTTTTCCTTAAATATTCCTACAAAGGTGGAAATAAATAAATTCGCACAAAAGTGTTCCGCCAGAAGAACGGAATCTTCTATTTAAAAATAAAAAAATATTTCGATTTGATAATTGTTCAAACTTTCCTTTTTTAAATTTATAAAGAAATTTGTATCAAATAAAATTTATTTTTCATTTTATCCAATTAAAATTTTGTTAAAATGTATCACGACCATGTAAATTACAAGACAGCAGTTTTAATTAAAAAAGAGGGTGATCATTTTGAAAAAAAATTTTTTAAGTTCATTTTTTACTAAGAAAACTAGTACCAGAATATATTTAAGAAACAAGTTAATTAAATTTTATTAATATAAAATAACTTAGATAACTTATAACGCATAGTTTTTCAACGTAATTTCTTGCTTTACAGTTTACCCTGTTAAGATCTTTCATATGACTTTGAATCGTATAAATCAATTGAGATACAATGGGTACTAAATTAAGTTGTTTTCTTTAAAAGTAATGATTACTGTTCTAAAGCCAGTTACTTATAGTAAACAAACTAAAGGAATAATTTGTAAGGCTGTAGGTCGGTGGTTTCGTATTCTACACCAGACTTACTTTTCTCAGTGAGAATGGCTTGTGTTTAGGGGAAAGACTTGTGTCATTTTTTTTGGTTTGCTTACAGCCAGCCATTAACTTATACATATACTCGTAATTATCTACTTTATATCTACTGATGATGACTTTTACAGACGAAATACGCATTTATTTCTTTTTTTGTAAAGTGTTTTTGATTTTTTCAGAGATATTCGTTAGTTTTCAAAAATAAAATTTTACCTCATCGTTCTTCATTAAATTTATTATTATTATAAGTCGAGAACTTGACGATGGAAGACGTTAAGCATTTATGATTCACATTTATTTCGCTTGGTATTCTTCTTTTCCCTCCAAAATTCTTTCATTCTTTCAGAAAAGGGCTTCTTCCGTTCTTCAGACCATTTCGGACGATGTTGTTTAGGCTTCGGCGCTTCTGGTTTAACTTCCCATTTATCTATTTTATTTCTGTTTGTGTTTCTGTCTATGATCCTCTCCAGCGTAATTCCGGTGTGTTCTAAATCTTTTCGTGTTTCTGCTAGCCAGGGGATTGTAACTTTTAATGATGTTAAGTACACGATTATTCTTTTGGTCAGTTGGTTTTCCGGCAGCCTGCAAAGGTGTCCGAAGAATTTCATTCGTCTTTTCCTTATGTCAGTTTCGATATTAGAGTATGATTCAACAATTTCGTTCGGTTGTAATCTGTATTCTTCTTCAGTTTGTCTCGGTCCCAATATTTTCCTTATAATCTTCCTTTCCTGTTTCTTTATTTCTTCTATTTCGGTTTTCCTATTTAAGGTCAACGTTTCACTGGAATATAATGCTGTGGGTTTAATAACTGTGTTGTAATGCCGGTGAAAATATAGAAAAACGTTTATTTAACCCTAGATCCCCAAACGCTTCGTTAGCAAATGTCGGCTGGCAAAAGATTTCGCCCTCGTTTCTGCGGCTAACAAAAAGGCGCAGAAAGGAAACGTTTTTAGGGTGGTTGGTACATTATAATGTTTTAATAATAAAACATTTTTCTATTATTTCTTTCTTAGGTATTCTACCTTACGATTTTTTCTTTTAACGTGATTTACTCAGTTTCATTAATTTTGTTAACAATTTAAAGCAGTATATTATTGGTATATAAATTTTTCTACCACAGGTCCAATTATTTTAATAGAACTTGCATTTAAATTAAACCAATATTTTTATGAAAATTAGGCCTTTTGTAGTTTGTCACAATAAAATTAAAAATAAATTTGATTAATAAATTATATAATTGTAGAAATAAATTAAAATTTAAGTAATGTTATATGTATTTTTGCTGAGATATAAACGGTAAAGAAAGTATATAAAAAAATAATGAAATCGATTTACAAATTATATTTAAAAAAAAAATGTAATCCAGTTTCTAATAAATTTTCCTCATCTGCCAAACTTACTTTATTGTAATGTTTTAGAATAATCATCTGTAAAGTTTTGTCGAGTCTGTTTTCCTAGAAATTTATTAAGAAACTAAATTAAAAAAGAAAAATATCAATATTTTATAAAGTTCTCACTTCGCTAGTTTAGAAATAAAGTAATTTTATGGGTTAAATCATCAGCATAAAAAGCCTTAGTTAATTTAATTATTTATTATTTGTATTAATAATAAAAGGAAGATAAATAAAACAATATAAAAGCAATATAAAACAACATAATAAAGAATACAAAATTGCAAACTTAAGATACTGCGCCTTAATCTTTATGCAACCCATCATACAGTTTTGTTTTGTGTTCGTATACATTGTTTCAGTACGGCTATTGAATAAACTCTTATGTTTATTCAATTTTATTTCAGTAGGTATTTTAATTTAAAATAATAATACTTATTATTTTACTAAAAGTAATATTTAATCATTACAAGAGGTATTCAAATTATTTATTAATGTCATCTAAAAAGGATTGTCTGTTCAAATTGGTAGTTTTCCTTTATTAGCATTTAATAAAAATATTGTGGTTAGTTTTTGTACGTCATATTTCACTAAAATTTTAACATATCTATTGTAGGAATTTTAAAAATGGCGTTAGAATGTCAAATTTTATTTTATTTATTAGTGTTTTTTAACATATTTCACAAACTTCGGTAAATTTTGTATATATGAAATTCTATTTTGTTTTTACATAGTGAAAACCATCTATAAAGAAGATTGTTGAAAATTACTCTTGTATTTAACTCATCTGTACTACTTAGAACTTAGATGTACATAAAAATTAAATGAACGTAAACGATCTGTTTTTTTACATATTTAAATTTTGTGTAATATAAAACCTAAGATATTACTACTTTCTGCTTGTAGATATTTCGGGATTTTGGTTATAGATTATCAAACTGACGGAGAGAGAAAACCTATACAGAAATATTGTGCTGAATTTTACACTCCCTTACTCTAATTAAAATAAAAAAGGCATTTAACATAGATCCAGAAATAATTTATTTTCGAGTTATAACCAGTCAAAAGTTTTTCCATTTTATGACCACGTAGGCAAAACAGTGTAATACTATACTTATGCTAACGTAATTTATTTAGCTAATATGTAATGTTATGAAATTTTACATAAGGAATTTTAAAAAATTGATCTCAATCTTGTGCAGTGAATTTTCTTTTTAGAAATACTTATAAAATATCATTAAAAAAATAGATAATAATTATTTTTTGTCAGAAAAAACAAACAATTAGGAAAAATAGGCAGAGACGAATTTGGTACAAATCTTGTTTAGTATTTATAAAAAATAACTCAAATCAAATTCGTAACAAAATTAAATAAGTTTTACTTTCAATAACATAAAAAAATTAAGATAAAAATTAATCTGAATAAAATTATTTTTAATTAAACAAATTTTAAAATAAAAACAAAATTAATTATTTCATAAATCATAAGTCGTTTACCCTAGGTCTAGTGATAAACTCGGCGTCACAAATTATTTGTTTAAAAGCTGATTTTCGAAGTAGAAAGTTCTGACGTTCAAATCCTGGTAAGGTTATTTGGTTTCATACGGATTTGAGTACGACGTAGTGGGCATCGGTGTATTTTGGTAGTCGGGGTTCAATCAATCATACGTCTTAGGAATGGTCGGCCTGTGTCTGTACAAAACCTCATTTACATGTCTTACACGTCATCTTCATCTTATTGGGCTACGGGGGAATTCGCTTATTGTTCACTAGTTGAACAGATTGCAACATACGCAGAAATAAATTTACAAAAAGTTTTATGTGTATGAATTTATCATTTTATTTCATTTTAATATTTCTGTAAAGTCTAGCAGAAACATCTTTTAGAACGGTTAATCAAAATGAAAAAAAACTTTACTAATAAGTAGATACAAAAAAAAAAAATGCTTTGAAAATTAAATAATTGGCAAGAATTGTAATAATTAAAAAAAAAATCATCATGCTATAGAAGGAAAGATCTTCTATTGTCTCTGTAAGAGAAATGATTAGGAAAATTATTGTAGTAATGGAGAAAAAATAAAACCTCTTAAAGAAGGCCATTTTTTTAAAGATGGGAATCCTTATACTCCTACTTGGGTCACTTTCGCTTTACTTTTAAATATTTATAATTATGATTAATAATATAATTATAATTATGATTAAAAAACGTTGTTGTTTGAAAAAAATTCGCGCAGTTACGCTGAGATTAATAAACAAATTAATGTAAAGAAAATTATAAATATGTGAGGGTTTTTAGTTGAAATAACTACTTTAACAAACATTTTATGTTGTGTATAAATAAATAAAAATATACTTGTAAAGAAATATATACAAATTTATTTTAATTAGAGATTAAGTAAATTTTTTACTAGTTTTAACCAAGTATTTGAATA
Source organism: Lycorma delicatula (assembly GCF_047948215.1). Classification (NCBI taxonomy): domain Eukaryota; kingdom Metazoa; phylum Arthropoda; class Insecta; order Hemiptera; family Fulgoridae; genus Lycorma; species Lycorma delicatula. Next base: position 118,167,348 of record NC_134458.1, read on the forward strand.
ATTTGTAATTTCAGTTTAACGAAGTTGTATTGTATACTCGTATGTATAATTCTTTCTGTAGAATGTTTAATATTTAAGAAATAGCCTGATTGGCTATGAAAAAACTTTCATAGCCAAAAAACTTTCATACATTTTTTTTTCGAGGCTTTAAAAATACTTGTTTGTTGTTGCGTTGTACATTTTTACTTCTTATTAATTTAGCTCTTTTAGTATTTTTTGTATTCGTTTAACAGACCAGAACTTTGCGTTGTTTCTCTTACGTCAAACTAATTTAAAGATGAATGAAACTCGGATATTATGTTTCATGTTACGTATAATAATAGAATCTCCTCACCCGCGCGCACACACACACACACACGGGGAGAGAGAGAGAGAGAGAGAGAGAGAGAGAGATTCAGAGTTTACTATAATTGAAGTAGAAGATTAATTATATTTTTTTTAAATATCAGATTATGTTTTCTTTTCATTTTTTTAATATTTTGTTCTTTATTGAAAGGGTGATACAGTTAAAGATACTCTTGAATTCAAAAAGTGATGTAACTGCAATAGCAAATAGACCTAAATCTAAAGAATACCACATTTCGTTAAGTTTTATTTGTTTGTGGTTTAAATTCTTAATTGAAAATTTGATCTAATATTATAGTCGTTATCATATATACCTGTTCCCAGTTTGGATGTAAAATGTTCATGAAATTTTTATTTTCGAAGTTTCTTCCTTTTTGTGTAGTAATGTTAAAAATCTATTTATGAATTTGTATTATTGACTGTCCCTGATTAAATCAGTCTCTCTCAATTTCTGACGTGTCGTTAAAAATGTATGCACTCTGGTGTTGTCAGCGTGGTATAGTACAACCTTTCTGTTGAACAGTTCACCTAGTTTTTTTTAAATTGCTATGTGTAAACTTGGTTAATTGTCGACAATACAGGTCTAAGTCTATTGTTCTGCAGGCTTTTCCAATCCCACCAAACGCAAAGCATAACTTTCCCGGGTGTCAGTGTGGGCTTTGCCTCAGAGTTGGAGCTTCTCTTCGCTTCGACCACAATCTTTTTCGCTCATTTTTGTTGTTGGTTATACACTTTTCATCACTCGTGATCAACCGCTACAGAAATGGCTTGATTTCGTTACGTTTCAGTAGAAATTCACAGATAGAAATTCGATCGAGTAAATTTTTCTGAGTCAGATCATGCGGCACCCAAACGTCGAGCTTCTTTTTGTAGCCAGCTTTCTCCAAATGGTTTAACACTGTTTGGTGATAGATATTTAGATCATTGGGCGTTGTCATAAACTACTTAATGCTGGTCTTCCTCTACGTTTACCAGAATACGCTAACGCTATCTCGTGCGCAAATGGCTCAATACTTTTTAGACTATTCATTAATAATAGATTCAGATCAGATGTGATAAAATTAACGATTGTTAATAAGTAATTTAAAAAATCGCATCCTAATAGCATAATTTATTTTAATTTATTGCATTATTTGTTAACACGGTTAAGTCCTTCCGCAAAGATTTTTTTTCTTTTTCAGAACGAATTTTTCATTACAAAATTAATTAAATTTAAGAATAAAAAAATGTTTATTTATTTAAATAATTTATCAAATCGTTAAATATAAAAAAAAACCTATATAGACACGTATTTATAATATATTATGGTATCAAAATTAACGTCTTTGATGATTTTACAACTTGTCAGAGTAGCTAATGATATTATTTTTATATCGTATGTAAATATATTTTTAAATATAAGTTATAAGTTTAAAGAAATGTAAATTTGTCGATTATAGTTTCTAATATTGATTAGCTTTATATTAAAGATAATTATTTATTTTCCCAATTAATCAGTGTAATTAATTAATTTCACTGATGATTCATATTTTTTTTTGTTTTTTTTTTTTTTTTTTTTTTATTATTAATTCATCACATAAGCCCAAGGCGTGTGCGTGAGCATATAGGTTTAAATTTGTTTTGTTATAAAGTGGAAATTTTTGTTTAAAATAAAATTTAATTTTACTTGTTTTTGTAAATGTGCATAAAAGAGTTTTTTCTAGATTCTATTTTTATATAAAAGTAGGTCGTTCTTTTATATAAAATCATGTCTGTGTTACTCCTCCGTAAAATCTTTTAAAGTTATTTTATGCACATGTTATTTTAGAAAAGAAACATGCTCTGTTATAAATATTAAATTGGTTATTGTTATTAATTTACTTTATTTTTTTGTCAATTATTAAAAGCAATTTATGTATTTATGTTAAAAAAACTAGAAAGGTTTTTCTCCATGTGTTCAAAATTTATTCGTTGTATTTTAATAATTTAATTGATAATTATTTATTAATTTATTTATTTAAAATTATAAAAGCTTCAGATACATTTTTCCCACGCATAAGCTTTCTTAAATTAAAAAATCTATTTAATGTGTTATTAATAATTTTTTTCGACATCGGTCATTGTAGAACCACATAGAATAGGTAACTTCTGTCTAGTGATTTGCTTTCCCTTCTTTTTTTTGATCAATTTAGGTTAGCGCATTCTTTCTTCTCTTCTGGATCCCTTTGAATGCTAAGACTTTTTCCTAAGCCCCTTTCTGTCTTTTAAGTCCTTCACGTTATGTTTACTTCCCTGGCTTCCTTAAATTGCTTGAACCATTTAACGTTAGTCTTGTCACCATTACACTTGTCAACAATTTTCATCGTAAACCTGTTTAAATCCATTCTTTTCAGATATCCATAGAATGCCAGTCTTCGTTGACGTATTTCTTCAGTGATTTTATCTAACTCCCTGTAAAGTTCCTCATTCTTTCTTAATTTCCAACCATCATCAGTTTTCTTGAACTCTTTGATTTTCCTTAGTATCCGTCTTTCAGCAATTTCCATTTTATCAATCTCCCTTGGTTCAGAGCTATGAATTCTACCGTATATAAAACTCCTAGTCGGATTACCGTTGTATAATGCCTGATTTTGCCAATCCTTTAGATCCGTTTCTAATTGTACACTTCCTTCGTTACGCCATAGGACTTTTGAATCTTATTGATCCTGACGATGTTTGTTTCCTTGTTCATTCCATTTGGTTGGATAACTTCACTCAAGAACCTAAATTTGTTCTCTTCGTATTTCTTCCGAGTTCTATCAACTTTGGTGCGTTCTAAATATTCGTTATATACTCTGTTTTTGTATGGAAATTTGTAAGTCTGCTTTTTTGGCCGTTCAACGTAGAACATTTATTTGTTGTCCTGCGATTTCTATATATTTTGTAGGAGAGCGAGATCATCTGCAAAGGCCAGACACAATCAATGTTCAGATTCTTCCTCGCATATCACAATTTATCACTTGTTTCAGGCCTTTATCTTGGCAAACGTTCCTCCATTCTCTTGTGATGTTTTCCAAGACAACTAAAGAGAATAGGAGACAGTCCGTCCCCTGACTGACTCCTGTCTTGATTCCAAAAGGATGAGATATACCCCTTTAAGATTAACTGAGAGTCTGCTTTATGTGGTTTGTAACTTTCGATCTGACCCAAATTTTTGAAGGACGTTAAACTATGTTTTCCGGTCAACTGAATCATAGACCTTTTTAAAATAGTAATCACTATTCTCTTGTTGGCTAAGTTATATTTCCTGATGACTGTTTTGAGGCTAAAAATCTGTTCCGCGCTAGATCTTCCTTTTCTGAATTCACCTTGATCCTATCCAAATTTTGGATCAATTTATTTTTCTAATTGGTGAAGATAATTTTAGGAAGAATTTTGTACGTAAGTGACAGAAGAGATATTTCTTAAGTTACTTATATTTATCTGTTAATTTTAATTAAGATTCTGTTGTTATTTCAATACAAATATATCACACTAAAGTTTTCTGTGCAGGCGTTTGATAGGCAATATGAATACCACTACCACAATGATATTGCCTATTCAAGAAAAATACGGGGTTTACAAGTATGTATATCCTTCCATTCCGTACAATTCTTTATACCAAATACAACAATATTTAATGTCGAACTATTAGTTATAAATTAATTTAAAATGATGTAATTATTTATAAATCATTGATAAATCATGAAATACTTATAATATTTATAAAAATATGTTTAAATATAAAATTTGAATTATATATTTTATTTTATAAAAGTAAACGTATGTTAGTGTGTAGTTGGACACCCGTCTTCTTTTATATATGATCAATGTTTTCGTAAAGATAGCCAATTACAGTAGAGATCTACATGAGTTTCTTTCGATTTATTGTACGCAGCAACTCAGAAATTATTGTCATAGTCCAGGAAACTTATTTTGAAAATAATCAATTCCTTTATTAGATGTGTAAAAAAGTTGGGCTCCTTGACTTGGAGTTGCGGTTGATTCTGCGCAGTCAATTTGTTTGTTTCTCCTTCCAGAAGCAGGTTGTACGTTATTAATTATTTACGAGTAGATAGCAAAAATGTAGATGACCAGATGACCATGTTACAACTATTTTATACTCGTATTTATCGCTCGAAATCTTAATCTTGCTATCAGATGGTTGGTTTGAAGTATTTTTGATTCCATTCTATTCCCCCCTTATTTTTTGATATAAAAAATATATTATATCGTATACCTCCTGTTATTTTCTTCTTTTTTCAATGTTTTTACTTTTCCTGTCTTTAGCTGTGCATTGTTCCACATTAGCAAGATAATCATCCATCGGTGCTTCAATTACAAACCACAGCCTCGTAAAATGTAAGTATTCGTCTGCTGTGACGAATTCTTAAAATTTGCCTCGATTTGACTACCACGAACCGGTTACAACTTTTATTTTACCTTATTTTATTGTTTTATCTTTTTCCAATATTCCTTCACCACGTTATTATGCCATTTCTTTCTTTCTTCCGACCGCTGAATCTTAATTCCTGGTATTTTTTTTTTTTTGGCTTTGAAAAATTTAAATTTTTGGAATTTCTTTTTAAAAAAATTCTCTATACTGTACTTCTTCAGAAATATCTATTCCCTCAAATATTTTCTGACTTCTGAGAGCCAATTTAAAGAAAAAAAAACAACCAAAAAACCAATAGACGGGTGTCCAATTCAGTTCTAGAAGCAATAACTACACACTAACATACGTTTACTTTTATAAAATAAAATATATAATTCATATTTTATATTTAAACATATTTTTATAAATATTATAAGTATTTCATAATTTATCATTGATTTATAAATAATTACATCATTTTAAATTAATTTATAACTAATAGTTGGACATTAAATATTGTTGGGTCTTGTTTTTTTTTTGTTTTTGTCTTTAAAGAAGAATCTGAATATCTTATTTTGTAATAAATATTTTTTTATCCATTCTTGAAAGATGTTCATAAGATAAGATATTTCTTATCGCATAGGATGTTTTTCAGCTTTTTGATACAATTCGGAATTATTTTTCATATTCTAGATTTTTTTTTCATGGATCGCCTTTTAAAGTTTTCCAAGGTTTGAATTTAAAGAATTTTGTGCTTCTTTAATAGTAGTCATGAGCTTGGTTTTTTTCTATGAAGATTCCTGTTTTTTTCTTTATCTTCGAGAAGTTTAAGTTGAATTATTGCCGATTCGATGTTTCTGTATACAAATGCCAAATCATTCGCGATAGCTTACGATAACAAAATTCCTTTTGTTTTCGCTTCTACAATTATGGGACAGAATCCTAATAATTACAGATTCCAGATTCTAATTATTTTTTTTAAAGCCGTGTTGGAAAGAATCGGTGATATTCAATCTCCTTGTTTGAATCATTTTTTACGAGAATTAATTCAGATATTATCGAAAATAATTTTCATCGGTCAAAGTTTTAATTTTCTGGTTTAAGGATCGATTCCGAATTTTTCTATGGTATTAAATAAAGTTTTTGTCTATCGAGTCATAGGATTTTTAAAATTTACATACGTTACTATATAATTACTTTTTATTTTGTTTTTTGTTTAATTATTCTATTTGGATTGAAGTAACTTTTATTTGTGTGTGTGTTGGTGTACAGGTGTATCACGATGTTCTCTCGACTTTCATAACCTATTATACTCGAGAAAATAATGAAAACAGTTCATATAAACATATGTCCTAAAATGCTTCGTTTACCAGTTACGGCTACTAAAATATTTCGCTTGGATTTCAGCTACCCCGGTGAAATGAGATCGTACTGAAATTGTTAGCATGGGGCAGAACAGAATTAGTGGTTTCTTACGGCTGGCTTTTGATTTGAAGAATCGAGTAAAATAATTCTATCTGCAGCAATCTGGCGTGAAAATAAATAAATCGGGGTTAAAATACGTGATTTTTGTTTGACGTATAGTAACTTTGTTAAATGCGTAATAAACACATAAACTTTGAAACAAAAAATACATTTCTATGTGTGTTTTGTTTCAAAGTTTAATTTAATTCTGAAAAAAAATGGTGTAAGATAAGTTGAATAAAACGAAGAAAACTTGAAAAATTCTAATTTTATTTAGAAACGGTACATTACTACTTTTTATCAGAAAAGTATTTAATGTAAAAATAAAGAGATTCTTTTTAGGTGATGTGAAAAATTTTTAAAGCAGTTTACTGTTAAAAAAATCTAAAAAAAAAACTAAAATTACAAAGAATTGTAAAATAAATAAAAATTACATAGATAATTTTTTTATTTTTTTTTTATTGACAGAAATACATGAATTATTTGAAAAAAATTATTATTTCAAAGTTGACAATAAAATAGCATCTGATCAACAATGCGCAGTGATTTATTAGTGTTTAAATCTTTCTTAGGTAGTATATCGGGTACTGTGAACTGTGTCGTCGTTAGCAAAGTTTTTCTGTGAATTTTCGTTTGAACGTGATCGGTTTGCCATTGAAGTAATGCCGTACTTATTTACAACAAAGGAATACACTGACGTAGTATTCATGGGAATACCAAGGAAATGTGTTGAAAATAACGGATTCATTTTTGAACATTTATTATAAACTGGTACGTATAATGCACTTTGATCTAGTGAACTGTTAAAATTCAAATTAAAATAAATTTTTTAAATTCAAATTTCTTTACCTTTTCTTTGATTTTTTATTGAACTTAACACCATTTTGTTCAGAATTAAATTCTCTACAAGTTTTGTTTAAACGTTTTATGTGTTTATTACTCATTTAACAAAGTTATTGTACGGCAGACAAAATAAGACAGGGTTTTTTCTGGGGGAAAAACCCTGTTGGAGTGAAAACAGGGTTTTCACTGCAGATTTCTCAAAAACCCTGTACAAGTACAGTTCTACGACCTATTTTCTTCGATTTTTCAGGTAATAAACCATAAGAAATCACTAATTCTTCCTCTTTATTAACGTCCTAAAAATTTCAGTATGACCTAATTTCACCGTGGTAACTGAAATCCGAGTGAAATCTTTCACTAGCAGTAACTCGCAAATAAAGCTTTTTAGAATATATGTTTATATGAACCTTTTCCATTATTTTCACGTGTAGAATATGTTATGAAAGTCCCGGGAGAACTTTGTTACTCAGTATGTATATATATATATACATACACACCCACCCACACACACACACACACACACACACACACACACACACACACACACACACACACACACACACACACACACACACACACACACACACACACACACACACACACACACACACACACACACACACACACACACACACACACACACACACACACACACACACACACACACACACACACACACACACACACACACACACACACACACACACACACACACACACACACACACACACAGGTGTATATAAGAACTTGATTCCAAAAATACGTAATTACATAATGGAATCGGTAAAAAGAATCCCGTTTTAAAATTTATGTTCGTTATATTATCACCTTTTTCATCGCAGATATTCGGCGCGGTTCCAAAAGATGCTTTAAAGTACTGCTATACTGTGATGTCAAAGGTGAGCGGAAAAATTAAATAAACGATTATATGTTAAGTTTAATTTTTCACTTTTTTTTAATAGCACTTTAAATAACTACAATATTTAAAGTGTTAAAAAGTAATTCGGTCTGGCTGGGTCTCGAATTCGATCGTCTTGTTGACTAGATACTTGGTGCTTTAATTCTCGCGGCTGCACCTGTCTGCCGACCTTATATGTGAAATTTATTCTACGTAAGTTATGAAATTACATTAGTTTAGTTAGTGCTGACCGTCGCCGCTAGTACCGACACATCCTCGCGAATTAAATACGATATTCGCGCGCGCTTTAGTTAGAATCACTTAATTAAAAAAAACAAAAAAAATATATATATTTAAATAAAATTATATAAATTAAAAAATATTTTCAATTAAATTGTGTATATGTAACCCGTGCATAAGAAACAACCCACAGTTATAGAACTTTCCCGGAAAGCGGCTTTAGTCGCGTGACGGGAGTCTTAAACTGTGTTGTTAGCTTTATATATATATATATAATATATATATATATATATATACTGTATTGACCTGTGTTTTGTTTTTATAAAACGTAATACGTCGTGCAAATATTAAAAAAAAACTTTATTGCATGTGTTCTTTAAATTATAATCCTTCATGGATGAATCATTCCTTGTTTGTGCTGATGTCTTGAAATATTTTTGTAACTTCGACCAATATTTAAAATTTTATAGCGTATTTATAATAAAATATTTGTGAATGTTGTAGAATATTGAGTTATACGTATATATATATATATTAATAAAAAAAGGATCCATATATCTTCCTTCATGTTAAAGATTTTGAAATATGAGTTATACATCTAAAAATTTATTATCCTACTTTTTTTTATTTGTTTTACTATTAATTATTTTATTTAATTTCTCTTTCATCATTACCAAGATTTTTCAATTTCTTCTAAATCATTTCTTTTTTTCTCTAATTCTGAATATCAACATCTTTTCCTCCTTTATATATATATATATATATATATATAATAAGTGTAAAATTACCCTAAATCATAACAAAATTATACAGTAGTTAACAAGTACTAGTAAAATCATTTTTGAACATGACAAGTTCAACTGTAAGGAAAAATGTTTGAGGAAAAGTATGAACGTTTAAATTTTTAATACATTCCTGTACGGTATTATATAACGGTTATTTTCATAACTGCATATCTTGGGAAAATCTGATTATTAATTTACTATTCCGTGACGTAGAAGTACTGAACTCGGATATGTAAGATTGTTTATTATTTCTCATCATCATATAATCATATGCCTTGAGGCAGGTTTCTTAAACCATCTACTTCTCTTTTTTTTCCAGGTAAACTTTTGAGTTCTTAATAAGGATATGTAAGATTGTTTATTATTTCTCATCATCATATAATCATGTGCCCTGATGCAGGTTTGGTTATACGAACCGCCTTCTTCTCTTGTAGATCTATCTAGATTCTTCTCTTGATTGTCTAGCAGATGGCTTGATTAAACCATTTATTTTTCTTCTTTTTCCAGATAAACTTTGAGTTCTTAATAGCTCATTAGCTTATTTTATGAAAAATAAACATAGTTAATTGATAAAATTAATTATTCTGAATTCAACTTTATTACTTAATGAAGAATATTTTTTTTACAATCTTCCGTTAACAATCTAAGCAATAAACGTGTAGCGTATTTGCCTTTCATCTTGAAGGTTCTGGGTTCGAATTCCAGTCAGCCTTAGCTATTTTTCATACTCTATAAAATTCATTTTACATCATAAAAGAGAGGTACGGTAGCTCTAATTTGGCAAAACTTTTTAAGAATAAATAAATAAAATTTACGTCTACGAATCATATGAACTCTCTTTTTCTGTTTAGCCACCGGAACCACCGTAAAGTATTACTTCAGAAGATGAATGTGGATAATATGTGAGAATGTATATGAAATGTCTTGTACAGACTCGGGTCGACCATTCATGAAATGTGTAGTTGAAACCCAACCACCAAAAAACGCCCAATCAGTCTGATTAATAATATGGCGAAGACGGTAGAAAGACTCTTAGCCGGCAGAGTGCAGGAGGAGCTGGAGCAAAGGAATTGCCTACATCAAGACCAATACGGCTTCAGGAGAGGTCGATCCACAGTACAGGCCATCAAACGAGTCGTGGACTGGGCAATAGTAACCAGAGGTGGCACCTGGAGAACAAGAATCCTTCCACTACTCATATTACTCGATGTGAAGAATGCTTCTGGAACAGTACCCTGGCCAGCAATAATAGAAGCCCTAATAAACATGAATATCAGCAGATACCTGATTAACCAAATCAATCAGTACTTATTTGATAGGCATATTGAGGTTAAGACCGTAGATGGCAAGGTGAAGTATCAACTTTTCGGAGGAGTTCCCCAGGGATCAGTTCTGGGACCCATATTATGGAATATTTTTTACGTTGGGATCTTCAGACTATCCTACCCTGAAGGCGTAGACATTGTCGGATATGCAGACGACGTGGCCATCCTCGTAAAAGATAAGGAGATTGACCAACTCGAAACTAAAGCAAATCAGGCCCTACAATTAATAGATAACTGGCTGGCTTAAAAACAACCAATTGCAGATGTCTCCAACCAAGTCCAAATGCATCCCACTCTCGGGCAAGAGAAGAGTCAGGAGCATAAATATTGAGATAAGAGGTGAAAACATACGAGAAGTCAACAACGCAAAATACCTAGGAGTGTACTTAGACAGAAGCCTAAAATTCGGCTAACATATAAACATGGTCTGCCAAAAGGTTGCCCCAACAACCAAAGCCCAACAACTAAGAGCATTATTTAATAATCGCGGTGCACCAAAATTGGCAGTCAGGCGGCTCATTACATCAGCACTGATGTCAACTATACTATACGCAGCCCCAGTCTGGGAAAGTGCTATGAACGTAAAACGTAACAAAAGCAAAATGAGAAGCGTACACAGAGTGGCCTTAATTCGAGTAGTAGGCTACAGAACTATATCTTACGACGCATTATGTGTACTAGCTGAGATTCCTCCTATAGAGCTTCAAATAAAAGGCAGAAGAATGAGGGCAGAAGGCATGACAAAATCTGAGGTGGAAAACATGATTATTAACAGTTGGCAAACCGTTTGGTCCGCTTCTCAAGTGGGACAGTGGACACGAAGGCTAACCCCTGATCTGAAGGAGTGGACAAACAAAGTAAAAGGTGGATTAAATTTCCATACGACCCAACTCTTAACAGGACACGGGGCGTTTGGCAAGAATCTCTTTAGAATAGGGAAAAGGCAGACATCACAATATTCAGATTGCCACGAAGAGGATGACACGGAACACACTATTTTCAACTGTCAAAAACGGGAGGGTTTCAGATATGAAATCAGGAGTAATAATTTCACACCGGATAACCTTGTCAAATGGTTATTGCAAGATAGCAGCAACTGGGCCTGGTTTTCTAATTTCGCGAGCTCGATCCTCAGAATCAAGGAGGAAGAAGAGAGGCATCGTGGGGGACAGGCTTGACGATAGGGCAGGGAGGACGGTCCCATCCTGGAGGGTCGGCATGCTTAGGAATGTCGGTACCAGAGAAGGGGTGGGAATCTCCTGGGGAGTCTAACAGGGGTCAAGTAAAGACCGAGTCCCGGCCGGTGGCGCCGGTTCCTGGGGGCGCTTCGGCGCTTGCTGGGGCTGGTTTGAGGCAGGCATGAATAGACAGAGACCCGGTCCTCGGCGGGCGGGGGGAGACGGCATAGCCGGGTCTTCCTTGCGCGCCGAGGATTAGAGGCAGGCAATATGAAAAGATCCGGAACCGGGGGGGCTGACCTACCGTGCCGGACGTACTGCCGGTGGGTGGGAAGGCCCTCTTAGAGTCACAAGGACACGTCCCTGGGCCGCGTATACTTTAGTGGATGTCCAGCCCAGGGATGTATGGGGAAAAAAACCACCAAAGAACACCGGTCTCCACGATCTAATATTCAAATCCGTACAAAAGCAACTGCCTTTACTAGGATTTGAACCTTAAAAAACTCTCGACTTAGGAATCAGCTGATTTGCGATTTCGAGTTTCATGGTGGACACGAATCATATACGATAGAACTCAAGAAATCACTTGGATAAGATTATTTTGAATAATGTTACATGAAACCTTAAACAAATATTCTTTTACAAATACAGTATTAATATTAGAAAATATTAGAATTAATTATTTTTCCTTCAATCTTTACTCTATCTCTCTTCGGTTTAAATATTTTTCAATATTTTTTTTTTTATGTGTATACTTCATATATATAGTTCAAGAAATGTGTGCCATTTTTTTTTTTTTTTTATTATAGACCCCGGACCTAAAATGCAGAAAGGAGTTTTGAAAATAAATTTTATTTTTATTTTTATAGATGAGTTTTAGGTCTTAAATGAAGTGCTTGGATGCTAAAATGTAAAGATTTGCAAAAAAACCGATATCATGTTTTTGACAGTATCACCATACTCTCCTCTTTAATATAGTTATTCTAGCTATATTCGCCGGGAAAATAAAGTAAATAAATAAATTGAGATATCTAATTTCACCTTTTAGCTTTATATAACATCATTTCATTTTCAATGTTGAAATTTCCTATTACTTTATTCATTTATGAAACATTGATATATTTTTTAATAACTGCTGATCTCCGTGAGGGAGTAGTAGTATCTTAAGTTTTCAACCGGAAGGCCAGAGGCATCCTGGTCAGGAGTGGTATATTCCATTCTCTTAAAAAATTGACCATTTCATGTTTCCATGTACACACTTATGCGGTGAATTAATTATCTACAAAAAAAAGAATACTTAACTGTAGCTACAAACAAAACTATAATTTTATATTTAAACAAGCTCTTAGTCCACGTTAGGCAAACACATAAAAAAAACAAAGCCTTCTAATTCTGTGTAGTCCAGTTTTACATTTTTTCCCCTTCCTACATCCCCGAGCCGGACATCCAATTAAGTATACTCGGGGACGTGTCCTTGCGACTCTAAGAGGGTCTCCCCATTCACTGGTTATCAACTCGGCAAAGCAGGTCAGCCCCCCCGGTTCCGGATCTTTTAATTGCCTGCTTCTAATCTCCGACGGAAGAAACCAGGTCCGGCTCTGCCGTTCCCAGCCCCTCGCCGGAGACCGGGTCTCGATCTTTCCTGCCAGCCTCAATCCGACGGCGCAGGAGCCGAAGCGTATCCGTGAACCCACACCGCCGGCCGGGTCTCGGTCTTTTCATTAATCCACACCTAACTGATCCCAGGAGTCCCCGCTCCATCACGGAAACCCACACACCAGGGCATGTGAGCCCTCAGGAACGGGGCTGTCCGCCCTGCCCTGCTATAAACTAAAACCCTTAGTTTTACAATATAGGTATTATCTTCTTTTTTTTGCAATAATTTTTATTTTATTTATATCTCTTAGGTAATCATTTAATTTACGTATTATTTATATAAATATGTTGTTTCATAAAAATAAATAAAATCTAAAGTATTTACATAAAGATAATAATTAGTTAAATAAAGTATGTTAAATTGATTTATCTAATTTATGGAAGCAAAGAATTTATAATCGTTCAGTATTTTTTCCTTTATGAGTTTTGATGTCCGCTAAAAAGAACTGTGTCATTAGAAACTGAACATTTTATTTTTCCCCCCTTAAGTTTTTCCTTACACTTCCTTAACCCTTTTCTCCGTTGTCAAATTTTCCCAATTTTATGACACTTTTATTACGTGTAGCCTAAAATTTGCACAGCAATGGGTAAACAAGTTAATTTTCTCATTATTTTCTAAATTAGAACTAGCTTATATTTATTTTTACTGCTATTAAAATTTCACTTATTCTTATCCTACAATAAGGGGAGAAGGGGTAAAAAATCAATGCTTCATTTTATTCTTCTAAAATAATCGTATAGATTCGGTATATATTCAAAATCAGTGCTTTCTATTTAACGGTTTTCTATTTCAATTCTGAACTAATACGCAACTTATAAAAAAAGGGGATGTCATAGTATATAAATATTAATATATAAATTCATGTAATGAAATGACTACAATTCCACCTTTCTTTAAAAAAACAAGCTAGTTCTAATTATTAGCTTTATGTGTCTATAGATAAAACAACATGTTGTGAATGATTCATAATCAATGCCCAGCAAAAACTGCTGAAGATAAATTGATGAAAATGTGTATACACGATTTTCTTACAGTGTAAATGTGCACTAAGGAAGGATTTTTTGAAATTCCGAGTTTAAAGGGCTAAAATTGAATAACAATGAAATTTACTGTCTTTTGAATTTCTCTCTAAGAAACGAAAATATCAACTTAATTTTTGGTGTGTGTAATCTTCATGTAAATATCTAAAATTAAATTTCTACATTTTTCGAAATTCGATCTTAAAAATGATGAATAAAATCTTGAACAATGATTGAAAATTTTCCTCACTTCCGATTGTACTAAACGTCTTATAATCACTCGATTTCGGCTTGAAAATATTCTTCAGATAAATATCTAAAAACCATTTTTTTTTTTTTATTTTTTATTTTTTAAATTTGATCTTTAAGGGGTTCGACGGTGTACAGCGCGGCGGTTCAACTAACACAGCCACTTTCAGTGTTACTGGTGTGTGCGATGTGACTGGCTGTACCTGCTTCCGGTTACTTGACTAAAGAACATAAAATAAAAAAATTGACTGAGAAATGCAAGTAACCATATAAAACGGACGAAGACTCGACACGGGTATTCTAGTGTGTATATATATATATATATATATATATATATATATGTGTGTGTGTGTGTGTGTGTGTGTGTGTGTGTGTGTGTGTGTGTGTGTGTGTGTGTGTGTGTGTGTGTGCGTGTGTGTGTGTATTTATTTATTTCAAAAGCATTAATTGGCCTTTGTTGTTAATCAATATTTTTTATTATAACTATAAGGATAAATGTTTAAATATTTATTTAATTAGATTATGATGACGCGATTGGTTTAACCAGAAACAAGAAAACTAGTTAGCTAAAAAAGGTCATTTTATATATATATATATATATATATATATATATATATAGACAGGGCACACTTTAATACTAATACGTGTTAGGGATATTATGCAACTTGGCAACCTAATAATGATAGCTCGGGAAAACCCAGATTCGATATTATAGTTAAAATAATTATTTATTGAATTTATAATGGTTTATTTCTATTTTATTATTTTTCTTGATTGATATTTACTTTTTCGCTTTAAAATTTAAAAACCTGTAATTCTTTAAGTTAAAAATTACGTCATTGAATTTTCAACTTAATAGAAAAAAAGATGCTTTTATTATTAGTGAATTTAATGGATAAATTTTCCCGTAATTGTGATAAAATTAAATTTTATTACATTGTTTCATTATTGTGGGAAATTAATACTTATAGGAATTATATCCGGTTCAGTCTTTTCATTGATTTATTTTATTTATTTTTTTTTTGTAATAATTTTCTTTCTAATTATTTAAATTTTTATATGTTTATTAAATTGTTTGTATAGATCATATTTACTTTTTTTCGTTAAATGTTTGTTTTAATTTGTTTGTATTTAAGGAGAAGTTTAATAAAAATTCTTGCGCAGTTTGTAGCAAGAAGACCTATTTTTGGTTATTTTATGTTGTATAATTATTTTGTATAATTTTTTGCGTAAGATATATACAAAACATAAATTAAATGAGAAATTATAAGAGGTGTAATTTTTTTTATTTAATATTAAAATATATTCTCTGTTCATAAAAAAAGTTAAATTATTATATCCGTCATTTGATGAGATAATTAAAAATAATGAGAGACCCTACAAACAAGCATGAAGTTTAAACTCGCTCACTGCTGTAATTCACTGCATAAGCGCGTATAAAAAATTCACTAATACAAAGTCAACGTAACCTCAAATTGAGGTTACATTGTCTGTTGTTGACCTTAAATTGAGCGTAATTGAAGAACAACTCAACCAGTCTTCATAAAATTTTCACTTAAATACACTATTACATATTGCATATCTACATTTAAATTAAATTGATCTTGTAGTTTTGGAGATTTTCGAGCCAAAAATTTGTAAATAGACCTGTATATAAGGAAATTCAAATTTAATTGAATTGTATTTTCGTACTTCTCATACCTCAAAACGTAAAGAAAATTCATTTTCACCTCCCAATCTCATCATGCGACTGAAAAAATACCACCAGTTGAGGTTATGTTGTCTGTTGTCGACCTTAAATTGCGTGTAAGTCAGGAACGACTCAGCCAAATTTCATCAAATTTTCACATGCACAATTTCAGATACAGTACTGCAGCATATCTAAATTTCAATGTAATTGATTCAGTAGTTTTGCAAATTTTCGAGCTAATTATTATATATATATATATATATATATACACACACACACGAGTATAAGGAAATTAAATTTTAAGGGAATGGCATTTTGCATTTTCGTAGTCTTCATACCACAAAAAGCAAAGAATTTAATTTCATTTGAAAATAATACCGTATTTTTCTTCGAAAAGTCTGTAAAAAGGATCTCTTTCACTTACGAAATTTATCTTATTATGAAACGTTTAGATATTTATAAAATCATGCTTATTTATAGAGTTCTACAGGTCTAGATATAACGATTTAGGTTTAATTAAAAATTTTCTCTTGAGAATACCTTTCAGAAATTCTTAATTTTTTTTTTTTTTTGAAAACTGGAAAACCTATCTAATTTTTCACCGGTCGAAGCTATGGAATTGGGACTTTTTTTAATCCTTTAAACCCAAACCCTGGAAATATTTGGGTCAGAACGTAAATCCGTAATTTTTTCTTTTGAACTGGTAATAGTTGACACCTTCCTGCTTCTTCTGATAAAATTAAATACTTAGCTAAATTTTATGCAACAACTCCGTAAATCCCCGAGGTTGATATTTCAAGCTAGCCTATAAAGTTTACAGTTGTTTGTTAATTGGCTTCCGCTTCAGAAATATTATTTTGGTTACAGAAATATTATGAAAGAAATCAGTTCCATAATATTACTTTATTTTATCCTTTAAACAAATTATTTTAGGAATATATGAAACAGTTCTTTTCAAAATGGTTTAATCGTAATATTAAAAAAAAAACATATTTTATTGTATATAACTGATTTGTAAACATCTATATTAATAAATAATCCATACATAACACACAATAAAAACTAAAAAAATTAACCCATAACATTTAAAAAGCTTTGAAAAATCATAATATATATACTATTAAAGAAAAAAAAATGTAAAAAACGCACTTTTACGATTTTTCGTTTCATATCCCTTTTCTTGGAAGGATTATTATCCTGTAAATCCTTGTGTATTTTATATTTTAACGAAAGAGACTAATAATAACTGTATTTTAGAGCTCTGCGTTTTTTCGTGAAACGACGATCTTTATTGTTAACATGAAACGAGTACCAGCTTACTGGATCAATACGCAAAGACTTGAAGCCGATAGACTTCATGATAGAAGTTTTGATATCAATCAAGGAAGGTCATTCACGTAGATTTATCTTCTTTATTATTATAGTCATTTACCTATAGTACAATTCACCTATTAATGATTGAACCTCTATCCGCTATTCGGTTAAAAACGAGTTTGCTTGCACATTACCTAAATCCTAATCTTCTGTAAGCAGATTAGCATCTTTATAAGTTATTTACAATAAGTCTGCTTATTATTCACGTGACTAATCAATATATCAAGCAATAAATCTAACAGAAAAGGCTTTGAAGTCATGTGCCTACAAAAGACAAAGAAAAACCTTTGTATTTTATGAACTTCGTGGTACAAGATAATAGCGACAAGTTAAGTTACCACTTAACATAAAAATTGAAGATGCGAGAAAGAAAAGACAAATTTCTTTTCTAATGTTAGTAGTTAGCAGTACGGTTACACCAAATAATATTGCACGTATAAACATCTATTTGGGATATATTTCGCCAATAAGTAAACCCTTCTCAGATTTTTATAGTAATTAATAATTCATCATCATGATACATAAGCGAGATGCATTACGCAATGATTCACAAAAGACCTCGCATGAGTGTCGTAACCAGACATTCATTACAAACTGTTTCAAAGTAAAACGGACTTTATGAAAATAATCATCTTAGACTTGAGAGTATGATTGTGTAAACTTACACAAAATATTCCTCCAAGGAGATTTTTAAAAAATATTACAATATCGTTAAACAGTATGTAAGACGTAATTTAATATTTTTGTTATTAAACACTTGTTGAAAACTTATGAATATTTTAGGACATTATAACTTGTAATGAAGGATAATTTGGTAATTAATAGCGATAAAGAATAAAGTATTCATTCTCATTTTGAGTTGGATTTAAAAACTTTTGAGTAGAAGGGAGTTTTTAAGTGTTTCGGAACGTTTGTGGTTGAGGATAGTAATATATTGGAAGAGATAAGAGTAGAATGGTTCCCATGAGAAAAGGGTCTAATCATTACAGAAAATTTTCCAATTTAATAGCATAATTCGTCCTGTGCCAAGGACCTTGGCAAAAAAGACAGTGCCAAGGTGTCGTGCTGTGTGATTCAGAAATATGGACGATGATGGCAGGAAAAATGAAGGAACTAAGAAGATAGGAAAGGAAATCAATTTAGAAGGATGTACGGTCCCATAAAGGGACTCGAATATTGTTTTAAGAAAGAAGAAGAAAATTCGCTGCGCAGGTCAGCTGCAGGAAGGAATCAGAGCTATGAAAATAATATTTGATGGAATACCGGAAGAAGAGAAATTCCCAGAAAGAAATGATTGTAAGAACTAAAAACTGAATCTTCAGAAGATGGAGGGAGAAGGCAAAGGTTACAGAAGGTTGTGGGAGTGTGTTACGGGAGGCACTTGGGAGGTTCCTGGGCTCTTTAAAGGCGTTAGCACTACCATAAGTAAATTAAAAAGTTATAATTATCTTAAGGAATACGTTGATGGTTTTTCTTCCTTATTTCATGCACATCATTCACTTCATCTTCCATTTAATAAATAAGTAAATTTATAGTTGTAGATAATTTACAGGAACAAATAATTAATAGGTTTAAAAAAAAATTTCTCGTAATTAATATTTTTTAATAGTTACGATTGATCATGTTTAAATAGTTAAAACAATTAATGCACCGCAGATATTTTATTTATTTAATTAATTTTAATTTGTGCGTTTTAAATATGTTAATATTTAGATTTTAGCCATTAGATCATACTTATGACAAATTTAAACCGCAAATATTTTCGTCATTTAAAAAACCCATTTCCGTTTTTCATAAAGCCTTGAAACCTGTAGTCGTAATTGACTGATAAGTCACTAACCACATCCGAAAGTGTATGAGACACAATCAATAACAATATAGCTTTTTGACTATATTTTTTTTCATCGGGTACCAAATAAATGTTAAATACGATTTGGGTACAGTCCATGAAAATATTCTGAACATTGAGACTAATTTATAGATTAAAAATTATTCATCTGTTGATTGGTTTCAAAAAAGAGCTTTTCACTTTTTTACGTCAGTTTTCTTGTAGTCATTTTCCTCAATTATATGATTTTTTTCTTCTTCTTCCATAACGGTATAGGCGATACACCTGTTCCGGTTTCAAAGGGTTACCTGCGCTTTCTTGGCCGTCCCACACTAATTTTGGCCTTTGGTCGATAGTGTATTATTTCCTTATTCATTGTAAAAAATTCATCAAAAGGATGTATTTTTTACAATGAAAAATATAAGAAAAATTTATTTGTATGTATTTGAAGAGAACTGAAGTTTGATTTTCAGGCGATAAACTGTTCGATATCTTGTATTAATGTGTTAACATTCTTTTTCCATTGAGTTAATTATAAAAAATTAAAAAAGGAAAAAATACTAGTAAATAAAAATTAAATAAACAAGTATGTTTATTGTAATACAGTTTTTTAATGGTCCCTCCTCAGAACAACTTAGTTTTAGAATCCGTTTACTCATTTTTACTTTTCAAACTCAAGGAAAAATAGTAATTTTTCATTTTTTAATAGATTTTTATTGTCCTGCTATTACTTTCAATCAATCTACGTGAATACGTAGATTCGAATACCAAGGCAATGAAGTTATGGTTTAATTCAGATCTGTTATAGTCGACAGAGAACTCAAAAAGACCTTAACTCCAGAAAAGTTCACTACAGCAAATAAATTATTGAAATAGCTCCGGAAAAATATGTTGAATAAAGATGTGCTCTAGCGGACATAAGCGATTAACTATTTAATTAGTTAATTAACAAATTAAGGAAAACTTTTTGCCAATAGCGGCTTTATTTTTAATTGCATGTAAAAAAATAAAAGGCACCAATAGATATCTGAGAAAATTTCACAAAAAAACCATCCGATTAGTTTTTTCTAAAAGTTAACGTAAGGGCGCTAGTGAATTTACAATAAGCACCAAAATTGCGCTATGGTAGAGTAGCTAGAAACCGGGTACCTTCTCGCGTATACAGTAAGACTAAATCGATAAATTTATAATTTATCCATAATTTCTTAATTTTTGCTCGTAGAAAAAAGTGTCCAACAGCTTTTTTATGCAAAATTGTCTTAGTTTTCTAATAATGGTATTTATTTTTTCATAAGATTAAAAAGAAGTAAACAAAATATTGGCAAAATACACGATACTTTTTTTAAAAAACTACCTTTTTTCACAAACAGCAAAAATGCGCAAAAGTTTGCAAAATCAATCAAATCTAAGGTTAAATATTGAAAAAAACCATCTCTGCCATTATAAAGTACATGTTTTACCTTAAAAAATAACAATTAAAGTATCTTTACATATGAAAAAAAAAAACACAGAATTAATAATGATTAGTTTTGAGCGTTAGACAAGGTACTTAAATACGCTTTTTCTAAAAAATCAATTTTCAAATGTTGATAAATAAATTGTTATTTATTTATGTATAGGATAGAGTAACAGCGCAGTGATATGATGTCAACAGTATTCTGCAGAAATGTAAAGGCATCTGTGCGCAGTCTTGCGTAATTGTAAATGTAACCGTAAATGTGTAGTCTTGAACAGTCTCAGGTCGACCACTCCTGAGACGTGTAATTAATTGAAACCCAACCATGAAAGAACACCATATCCTCAGTCTAGCATTCAAATCTTTACAAAAGTAACTGCTTTAAATGAGATATACAGGTACCCTTTATGGAATGAATATAATTTATCCATAATTTCTTAATTTTTCCATAAATGTTCTTGAGTAAGCTCAAGAACAGAATGCTATTCATTTTTTTCAATTTATTTATTTTTATAGGCGTTTTATCAATAATTTGCAAATTTTCACAGTAGATTAACGGGCAATCAGAAATTAAAAATACTTTAAAAAATTAACTAATTTAAAGTCTTATGAATCCGTACCTTTTTTAAATTTTTTCTCTAATAGGAACAGAGTTATGGAAGTTTATTTATTGCGCGCCCTCGAGTTACACTACCTATGCATGATAGCTATAGCGCAATTTTGGTGCTTATTGTAAACTTCGGTAGCGCCCTTAGTTTTACTCGTAGAATAAAGTACCCGGGTGGTTTTTTATGCGAAATTTCCTCAGCTATCGATGGTGCTTTTATTTTTAAATGCGAGTAAAAATAAAACTGCTAAAGATTTTTCCTTAACTTGTTAATTGACAAATTAAATAGTTAATCGCTCATGTCCGCTAGGCCACACTTTTATTCTACATATTTTTCCGAACACATTCCAATAATGTTTTTGCTGTTGTAAAACTTTTTCGAGGTTAAAATCTCTATTATCTTAACTATTAATTTTTTGGGACCATTGACTGTTGTATGTATGTATTTTAACTCTTACAAGTTACAATACTGCTGTACCGTTGTTGGTAATACGATTAAGTGACGTAAAAACATTTCAAAGAGATACCGTTTACTTGACATTTTTGCTACTAACAGAGGATTCTATGAATTCATGGAAACTTGTCCTGTAAAACTTGTTTTTCAAGACTTATTCTGTTACGATATTATTCAGTTTTTTAAACAATAAATTAAACATGACTAATTTAATATTTAACTAGGTTAAGCTCGCCAACTTTTGTCGCATTTTTCATTCTTGTAATCTTACTTTTATGAAATTATTATAAAAATGTTGAAATTCAGATATTATTTTTGAGATAAATAATTTTATTTTTAATACTAATTTGTGACGGTATTCTAGTATGGTTTATATCATGAGCAGTATTTAATTTCTTTAAAGAAAGTTTATGATTTTTTTTTTATAGCCAAAAGTATGTATTTTTTTTAGAAAAAAAAATCTGTTGATAACAAACATATTTTTAGGAATTAAAATAATTCTTTAAAATATTTCTATTAGTGTCTTGTCTTATGGCAATGACACATGAAGAAAAATAAATGGAGGCTTTACAATTGTGGTATTATAGGAGGATGTTCGAAATTTCTTTGTTTAAAAGAATATAAAATGAAGGAATTTTAAGAAGTGAGAAGGTCGTTCACGGTAAAATCTTATAAAATAAAATAAAAGATTGATAGTCTGTATATTAAACTACTTAAAATTTGAGAATTTGGTTGTAGAAGGGCTTAAAAGAGGAAAAATAACAAATAAAACCAGATTAGAATATATGAAACAAATAACTTAGGATAAAGGAATTAGAATATACCCACAGGGTTGGTCTAATGGTAAACGTATCTTCGCAAATCAGCTAATTTCGAAATCGAGAGTTCCAACGTTCAAATCCTAGTAAAGGCAGTTACTTTTATACGGATTTGAATACTAGATCGTGGATACAGGTGTTCTTTGGTGGTTGGGTTTCAATTAACCATAAATCTCAGAAATGGTCGACCTGAGACTGTGCAAGACTACTCTTCATTTACACTCATACATATCATCCACATTCATCCTTTGAAGTAATATCTGACGGTGATTCCCGGATGCTAAACAGGAAAAATAAAGGCTTTAGAAGATATGTCGAAACGAAAATATTATCATAGAGTAGAAAGAGATGGAGCGATCCATTAAACTAGTCAAACGACCGAAGATCCTCTTCGTTATAAAACAAATATGTTTGTCTACATATTAAAAAAAAAATATCAATTTTCCAAAATATTTTGTTGATTCTTAAAACGTTCTTCTGATTAGGAATGTCTAACTCAGCGTTTTTTAATCCTGATTAATCGATCATTAGAATAAAGATCAGTCTCAACTTCTAAAATCTATAAGTTTAACATTCGAATCCCGTTGGAATGATCGAGCATTTTTTCCACATAATTTCATCTACGCTTTATTAATCACGTAACTTGTTTACTTAGTTAACTAAATTGTACATTATTTGGAATGAAAATCGGCGTATGGGTAAATTATGTTCTATGTGTATGGTTTCCACAACAGACTGGTTCTACTTAAAATTCATTGGTATGATGCAGTGATGTAGCCCGTATACGGATGTATGTATGTAAACAGTTGCTCATATGCGTATTAATTTTTATTAAGTGACGTAAATATTTTATTATAATTTTTTTTTTTTTAGAATTTTCTAGAAAATAAGGAAATATAAGTTGTTTTATTTATTCGTAGAATTGTTTTTTTTTTTTTTTGTTTTTGTTATCTTATTTATATATTTTAAAGGATGTATGTATGTTAATGTGAAAATTTCTCTCTATTTTTTCCCTTTAGAACACAATAGTTTTTTATAATTAATTTTTTTTAAGAAGTAAGAATCATAAATTTGTATTGTCTGTACGTCGGTTATTGTTCTTAACGATTCATTTTTTAATAAATTATACTTTCCGACTTTTATATACATTTTTAATTTTAAACAAGTATGAATATGAACGGAGTGGAAGTAATTGAAATATTTGACGGTTATACGTAAAGGAGATCAAATGTTTTAGAAAGTTACATATTTACTGCTATACAAAGTAGTTTCCCAGGTTTTACAAAATAATATTTATATTTTGTATTGTGTATCCATACATATGCATTAAAACTTCGGGAAAAATACCTTATAACAAACAGTGTTTATAGAAGTAAAGAAGTTTCCACATTTTACCTTGTATTTTTCCCACCTGTATCAGACAGTTAATACTCGGACTTGGACGCTAAATATTTTCACATTCTGTGCCAAAAACCTCTCTTGTTCGGGTAATAATATGCTAAATCATTGAATTAACATTAAAAATTTCGACGTTACTGAAATAAGTTAAAATTCATTTAATAAAATAACTGGAAAAAAATATTTAAATTAAGTAAACTGATGTCAGTAGAAATTGGAACATTTAGTTACAGAATAATTGTTGAAATTCTAAGAATGTATTTATTCTTTTGTACAGTAGAAGATTTTAATAGATGTACCTTACTATTTATACAACTAATATATGTCCAGGAAATTATGTATTTTATGTATTTTGGATTTTGAGCTTTTATGGACACTTTTGGTCTAGTCGATTGCAATCAAAAGAGGAGGTGCACAACTAGATGTTACAACAGTCCTAAATCCAAAATGTCAACCTCCTACGGCTAATCGTTTTTGAGTTATGCGAGATACATACATACATACGTACGTACAGACATCACGCCGAAACTAGTCGAAATGGATTAAGGGATGGTCAAAATGGATATTTCCGTTGAAAACTGAAAACCGAAATTCTTCGCGATCACAGTACTTCCTTTACTTCGTGTAAGGAAGTAAAAATGATGACATTAAAATCATAACTACTGGTCGTCATTGTATAAAAGTAATTACGTCCGTTACGTAAGAGTATCTCAGTTGTTATGAAACGGACGTAATTACGTTTATACAATGACGATTAGTTATTATGATTTTAATATTTAAATTTAAAAAAAAACTCTCCTGAGGTTGAACGAATGATCGAAAGAATTAGAGTCGTAATATTAATTGTTGGTAAGGTTGATTTTTATTTTATTATTATATTATAACTAATTTCATATACCAACGATGCCAAGATTGAAAAATTTAACTTAAATTTGTAATACATTTTAAATTGTTTAATTTAATTTTTCAGAATTTATTATATTAACTAATTTAGGATTGCAAACAATTGACTAAATTTTGAAATTAAACATTGTAATAATTAAAGTAAATATTATCAGTTGACCTAGCCATTTTCTTTCTGATGGTGTTATATATTGTTGGTTATTATGTGTTATTATTAGTATTATTTATTTTTGTAAAACCTGTTATTAGTGTTTGGGGCATTAATTCCAGGTTTAACTCTTTAAAGTTTTTTACTGGATGTAATTCTGAAGGTCATTTGAATTAAAAAAAATAAAAGCTACTACGGGAGGTTTTATTTAGTTTTATTTTTAACGTGATTTTTCTGTTTTTGCAACTTTGCAAAAACAATTGCTTTTACGAAGGCATTTGTTGAAAAACGGGTTTCACCATCGTTTTACTTATAACATTTTACATTAAAATCATGTATCAGATATTCACCTTTCTATTTGAAAAAATAAAAATAATTGGTTCAATATGACGGATTCAAGATGGCGGAAAAAAATTTCAGACGCATTATGAAGTAGTAAATTTATAACTAAGTAGATCCTCACTTGTTTTTACATCCTAGTATTCTTCAGTTTTGAGATCTGAAGCCGTTTCCATACGCAAATATCACCTGTATGGTGATACAGGTGAAAGTAAATGCTTCTACCTCATATAATTTAAATAATGTTTAACCTAAATGGATGTTCTGTTTAAAAGGATATCTCTGCTGGGTGACTGAATAGATTGAGTGATTTTTTCATGAGATAAATCGATAACTGACTAAAAAATATTCCCGATATTAATTTATATTCATAGAATGTTTTGTACATGACTTTTTATAAGAGTTACCTAATACCTTATCACTTAATATGTATATATGAAATCGATTTAATTATACTTATTGTTATTGCCTTTGCCTTTAGTGAAGCAAACAAGTTATATAATTAATTACACCAGTTTTTATTTTTTAATCTTTGCTGCACGCAATAATTTTAATTATCAATACATTTTTAAATTTATTGATGTAAGGCCTTGATTAAGTAACTAAATTTTCTTTCCTATGAGAACATTCTTTCCTAACTACATGTTCATATTTAATTACATATATTTTACACTGCCTGGCAGTTGATATTTTTATAGAATTACCCATCTTCCCGAGTATAAACTTGAATAACCCGCATTTAATAACACTTTGGTACTTAAAAGTAGCATCAATGGAAAGGAAAACTCGAAAGATTTCAGTGTTAGTACAGCTGTCATGTAGTTATTGATATATTCGTTAGGGCAGTAGGAGAGAAGACAGCTCCTAACGAAGACCTGAAGGCTTTTTGTGTGCTGGATTTTCACGTGTACTAGTCTGTTACTACTGTGAAACGTAATTTTAGAGGGAAAGTTAGTGCATATCCATCCAGTGAGAGTATACGTAAGCGGCATTCTGACTTAAAAGAAAGGGGATGCATTTGTAAGCGAAAGTCAATCGGCCATCTACCAGTAGCGAGGCAACTGTGGAGCGTATTAGAAAGAATCTCGAACGAAATCCACAACTTATATCCAAGGTTTAATTTTTTAACAGGATGGGGCGCACCACTCTAGTTCCACTTAGATTTCAATCGTGAACTGAGTAGGAAACTAGCAAAGAGATTGATTGGAAGTGCTGGCCGTGACAGTAATGGACATTTTTGTTGCCTTCCACGTTCTCCAGATCTCACATCCTCACATGTGATGTCATATTGCAAATCAAATGTAATCCAGAACGTTTTGAATTTTCCTATACATTGATACTATTTTCATCTATCTTAATTATATTAAACGTGAATTATTCAATTTTGTAATTGGAAAATCATTTGTAATAACTCTGTATTTATATGTATCTAAAAGTATGATTCGTTTATATTTTACTAAAATTTGAACGAGTGCGGACGCATTTTGTCTTACGTAATAAATAATTGTAATTGTTTTACTATACGAGGTTTTATAAAAAAAATACGCGGAATTTTAGTTTTTCTCAAAAAATGTTTATTCATTCATCAATATTGATTTTTTTACCTTCAAATTACTCCTTTTCAGATATAGTACATTGTGACAGTACTTTTTCCAATTTTCGCAATTCGCAATTTCCGATGTGGCATTTAGCTCCTTCAGCGATTCTGCCTTTATCTCTTCAATGTTGGCAAAACGTCGTCTTTCGTGGTTCTTTTCAGCTTTGAGAATAGAACGAAGTTACACGGGACCATGTTCGACGAATACAGAGGCTGGACATCATAGTAGTGTTGTTTTTGGCCAAACATTTACGAACAAGCTGTGAAGTGTGAGCAGGTGCATTATCGTGGCGCTATTGCCGTGAATTGTTTTAGCACATATTTGGTCGTTTTTTCCGGATTACGTCACTCAAACGACATAGAACTTCCAAGTAGTAAATCTTATTGGTTCTGTGATAGTGATACGGCGATTGTCCGTAATCATTTTCTTCACTTTTTCGACTTTGTCATCGGATTTGATGTGCTTGGACGTCCAGGGTGCTCATCATTTTCAACGTCTTTACGGCCTTCTTGGAAACGTTTTTACCACTTGTAAACGCTTGTTTTATTCATAGAAGAATCTTCAAAAGCAACATTCAACATTTCCTTTGCGGTGCTGTACTTTATTCCATTTAATGCAAATTCTTTGTTACATTTATTCCACAAGTTAAAAATCGCCGAAAATATCAAAACACGTGTAATCTTTTCGACAGCCAACAATAAACTAACCATCCAGTATGGCTACCAATGTAAACATATGTTAAGGACAAGTGTACCAACACAACAACAACAACAAAATTGTGACAGTTGGACTTATAGAGCCTGCGAAATTTAAAAATTCCGCATATTTTTTTTATTAAAACTCGTATATTTAAATAGTGTCTTTTGCTACGTTGTGAATTTAGCATGTTACAGAGTAAACTGAATAATTTAATTGATCTGTTTGTTCGTGAACTTCGGCTAAATGACCACGTTAATCAGTTGGCCGTAAACCTCGTAGACAACGGTGAGGATGTTAGATGATTTAAGCGGCTACTTGTTCTGGACCTTAGTAACTCTGGTGTAATTACATCCGATCAGTCCTTCATTCCCTTCTTCTCTCTTTCTGTTTTCACCTTCATTTTTATTTATTTTCTTTTTTGTTTATTTTTTATCTTCTAATTTATCAGTCCGTTATTTTTATTGTTTGTTAATTGTTATTCTTTTCTACTGTACTACTAATACTGCAGTTCTTCAAATCACCTTGTGTTCTACATTCTATCCTCAGAAGTTCTATATATTGCCAGTATGTAATTTTTGAGTAATTTCAATTGGAATTCCTTTTTAATGTGAATATCTATGATATAATCTACTTAAGGTTCCATAAAAATGTAACCGATTGTAAATAAAAATTTGAAAATACATTTATATAAGTTTATATTATAGGAAACGATTTGCTTTCAAGCTATGGCTAGCGAAAAACTTCTGCTCCAAAGGTCTAATAATGCCATACTAAAAAACTATATGGGTATTACTCTATTAAATTAAAAATAATGAAATAAAAACAAATTTTGTGGAGATTTTAATTCCGAAAAAATTGCTATGATTAATGTCGATAAGCAGATATCGGGGTGAAATATTTTGTTTATCAGAACTCGAAAACAAAGCTTTTTTAAGCTTATTTTTAATTAACTTTTTTCATTATTTTGATGGGAGACATACGTCTATAAATATGGCAGAAACTTCCAGAAAATATCTAGTATACTCGTAAAGCGTTTTGTTGTTTCACTGCTGAAAAGGTGTATGTATATTAATTTGTTGCTTTACACTATACATTCCTGTGTTTGTTTTTAGCTCTTGACAAATTCAAAGCATTTGAGATACAAGAAGAATTATTTAGAATTCTTTTTCCTGATAGTTATGATACTCATCATTCGGCTAGATGGTAAGCAGAAGTGAGGGTAGCACTTGTATTGCTGAATATCACCTGAATTTTAGTGGGATTAATATGCGCTGTTTTTAAGTAACCGTAATTATTGTATTTAGTTTACTTTTGCTAATAATAAGTTATTTATAATTTGTATAATTAACGTTAATTAGACGAGGTTAGCGAGCGAATTCGAGCGTAGGTTATGTTGATAACGTGTACGGACGAATCCTACGTATAACATATCCAAACATAACTTACACTTGCTTCGCTCGCTAACCTCGTCTAATTAACGCTAAATATACAAATTATACAAAATTTATAAATTATGAAATTATGGAATAATTTAATTAAAATTATGGAATTATGAAATTCTGAAAAAGTACCAAATTTTGTAGATTAAAAATTCTATAAGATTAATGCGTATTATAATAATAATAAATAGTAATAATAATAAAATGGTTGTAAGAAACACGTTAATAGTAATAATTTTCAAAACATTAAACTAAAATTATGAAAATAATCTTGAAGATTATGTGAAAATTATTATGAATAAATAATAATAATAAAGTCAATTGAACTGAATCATAAAAATTTCTGACAAAATAGTTTGAAGTAGTTTAAAAAAAATCGGTAAAACAAATAATGCATAATAAAATGAATTATTTATTATTTTAAATTTATATAGTAATTCTACCTTGATTTTTTTTTTGGAAGGAATGAAAGAATATGGAATAAATAAATATAGCAAAAAGTAAAATAATGGAATAAACAACAAAGAAGATTTAATGGTTAGGACTAGTGGAGGAAGAAGAGAAAAAGTAAAAACTGGCAAGGGAATCCTTTAGTAAGAAGAGACAATTACTATATAATAAAAGTCTGAACTTACAGTTAACGAAGAGGTTAGAAAAATGTTACGTAGCAGAAGTGTCTTGTGTAAAAGTGAAGCAGGGGCGATGAGCAAGAGAGAAAGGAGCTGGATTAAGCATTTAGAGATGTGTTTACAGAATGGCTGAAGAAAATGAGATTGACGGGTTAAAGAGTGGAATGAGGAAGTACTAAACAGGAATAAAGAAGAACGATTACTTTTGCAGGAAGTACATAAAAAGGAAAGGACATGTGGTTAGAGGAAATGATAATAACAGTTGAAGGAGAAAGTAGCAAGTTAAGAAATGAGGTGAGAGAGGAAACGTTAAAGCGGAGGAAGGAGAAGGCTTGGTACAGGATGGATATTGATAGCAGTGGCATAAAATATCTGCTGCCAGGCAGAACATCAGTTGATGATGATAATGAATGATTTATAAATATTGATTTTAGAACATTTAAGAATTATTGAATTTTCATGAATAACTTATTTATGAAATTCTTTTTCGACATTCCATAAGCAACACTGAGTAAATATAAATTTACTTAAAAAAAAATATAAATTATTAACGTTTGTTAAGCTTAGGCCGTAAACAATTAAAAGGAAAAGAATTTCACTATAGAAATCATGTAATATGGTTTTCTTCTTCCATAATAAAGGTGTATTATTTACTCTTCCGTTAGAGATATTGAATTTTTCAATAGATTAAAAAAAAGGAGAGGAGGCCCTTAATTCTATTTTTATTTTTTTTTGTCTGTTCTTGTCTTGCTCAGACAGAATTTGATGATGGATTTTTACCTGTACAGGAAGCTCCTCTGATGATACTGTTTTAAGTTTAAGAGGAAGAGTTTCTTAAATTAAATTTTTACTTCCTTATACAAAGTAAAGGAAGTATTGTGATCGCGAAAAATTTGGGTTTCCAGATTTCAACGGAAATATCTATTTTGACCTTCCCTTAATCCATTTCGACTAGTTTTGGCGTGACGTCTTTACGTACGTATGTATCTCGCATAACTCGAAAACGATTAGCTGTAGGATGTTGAAATTTTCGATTTAGGACTGTTGTAACATCTAGTTGTGCACCTTCTGTTTTGATTCCAATCGACTGGGCCAAAAATGTGTATAAAGTCAAACCTCTAAATAAATTTGGAGTTTGGACTTTTTCTTAACTGCAGTAATAAGCTCTCGTTGAGAGCTTTTCAACAATATATCATAAGTAGTACTTATTTTCATCGGTTCCAGAGTTATAGTCCAATGAAATTTTAATTAGGATCTTACAAGGGGAAGGCACATCGGTTCGAATCCGACTTTATTTCCTTTATTAAGTTTTTTTTTAATTTAAATATATTGATTTTTTAATAATTATTAGCGTCTGATTGTACAGAAATTGTTACGATAAATTCAATAATAACAAAAAAGTATAACATTAATAAAAAGTATATGTAATTTAATAGGCGTACAAGGAGGTCATGTAATGTCCACATCAGATTTTTATTTTGTTTTATAACTAAACATTTAAGTATTGGAACGGATAACATTGTAAGAGTTTTTGTTAAGTTTTGTGGTGAAGAATTTGTCTTTTTTTATACAGTTTATTCTATTCAGTGATACATTTGTCTAATGAATTACTTTAGATTCAATGAAAGTGTTTTAAGTAGATTTCCTAAGAAAGCTACCTATTGTAAAGGTACCATGATTCGACTTCCGGAAAATTTCCACATATCGTCGCGTTTCACATCCCTCAGATCCCAAAACCACCGTCAGCTCAAAAGTATATATATATATATATATATATATATATATATATATGTATATTTCACTTTCTTGTGGACACGATAACTGCCGTAATTTTGCACCAATCACTTTAAAATTGATAAATAAGATATTACGACCTAAAGTCTCGTTAGAGTTTGTTAGTGGGCAAAATCAGACCATTGGGGTTGAAATGGGTGAGCTTTTTCGAAAAAACAGAATATTGCTATAACTTTTATATTAAGTAAAATATAATTTAAAGTTCCTACTACTCTTTGGGTAAGGGCCTAAAACTTAAAGTTTTTTGATATCACGAACCATTAGCCCAGGGGGTGGAAAAAATGGGGTTTCGAAGACAATAAAAATCATACCGCCCTTAATGGGCACATTATCGAGTCGGTTTAAAGTGATCGTTAGTTCTGTAAACATTACCTAAAACTTTTTTCTGAAATAATTTTTGATATGACCTATCTTTACGGCAAGGGATGACCAAAATGTAGCTGGAATTGTAAGAAGATGGGACTTGTATAATAAAAATGTGAAACATTTTTCACATGCAGCCATTGTCGTATTAAGTAAATTTAACTTTAAGGTGGAAATATTTTTTATTCGCCACTTAGCACCGGTGAAATGTACCTCCGCCTTCCGGCGTTCTGAAAGGGATTTTTTTTTAATGTACATCAATTATTAATAAAATGGATAATTGTTAATCGCCCACGAACATTTAAATTATTTTTGATAATATTCATATGATTATTTTTATAATTTACATACACACATATACAAAAAAATATATATATGTATTCCAGTTTTTTGCTTTTGTTTTTTTATAATATTGTTATTTACTATAATTTGTATTTAAGTAATTTTATACTCCATCTGATAAATTATTTAAAACAATTTTGGCTTAAAGACTTGGAGAAAGCAACAAATACTGAATTGTATCATAATGATATCATAATTTCGTGACATATCTTATAAATTTAAATTTCCGGCTTATTTTTATTTTATGATTTTAGAAGATTTAATTTATAGTTAAAAAACAAATGAAGTTTCCTGATTATATAAAACCGGTGACTCATTAAAGGAAGTAAAATTAAAATAATAAATCTCATTATAGAGTAAGATTACAATGAAAATAGTCAACTTTTTAATATTGGAATATTGTTAGGATAATGTTTTACAGTATATTCATATTAGAGTGTAAGTTAAATTATATTTAAGAAATAATTTTATTAAAATTGTTTATTTTGATGTTTAACTTAGTTTCTCATTTCTCTCCTGAATTTATTTTGTTATTATTATTTTTATTATGTAGTAAATATATTTTTATTGTAAACCCTCTTTGATTTAAGTTTCCAGTTTATACCCAAAAAATAAAATAAAACGTAACTTGTTACTGGAATTGAATCATTACCATTGTTTTTTTTTCTTTTTACTTAGTGCGATTCAGTTAATAGTATTTAAAGAGTAATGAATTTTGTTGGTATTTAAAAAATCAAAACTACAATTGCTTTGGCAACATGTTAGATATTTTAACGGTATTAATGTAGTAGGCGATCTACCGCTGTAGTTAGTTAATTAGTTCTTAGATAGCGGCACTGAAACGCTTTATTGAAATAAGAAAATAAATAAATAAAATTTAAATATAATCTAACCAAACGTAACCTACGCTTGCTAGCCTTGACTAGCGAGGTTGTTTGGTTAGATTATATTTATAATTTTATTTATTTATTTTCTTATTTCAATATAACGTTTCAGTGGCGCCATCTAAGACAACTAACTAACTACAGAGGTAGATCGCCTACTACATTAATACAATTATTATAACCCTTAGATAAAACTGGGGTATGCCTCAGCTATCAGGCGGGTCGCAGGTGCCGAATGCCCCTCAGATATGGAGGTTAGCTGCGAATAAGGCTAGACCAAATAAGCAGTCCCGGACCGAGGCGGTTGTATTAGAGGCTGTGATGGGGTAGCCTGTGGCGAGGCTACTTCCAAGAAAAGTCACATAAGTCCAGAGAAGATACAGTGACGTGATGAGTATCTGTCGTTATTAAATAAACACAGCCGAGAACAGGTGGTCAACGATCTCTATAGTGGATGAGGAAGAAATTCGCAACGATATCGAAGGTGGAGATCCTAGGAGGTGGGTCCCTGAAAGAAACCTGGGTCAAGTTCAGAGACTTTAAGGTGGCAGCCCCACCACTGGATTATCCTACAAAACGTTGATAGCGCTTTTAGGAGAAAATTCTTATACTCGCAAGTCTCAAAGGAAGTTAAAGCTAAAATTTTATTGATAAAAATAAAAATATTTATTACTATTTCATTTGAAATGGTGGGAAAACAATAAATAAAGTTTACTTCTAATAAACATAAAAAATAGATCACCTACAATTTTGCGGTTACTTTTTTATGATTAGCTTCATGTACATATCCCACGTGAGTTTCATTGTACCAACCTAAATATAAGTGGGAATATTCAAGCTGTTACTGATCTTTTATTTTCCCGACAAATATAGCTAGAATAGCTACTATCTTAAAGGGGAAAGTATGGTTATCATGTCAATAATGGGGTATCGCGTTATTTTTATGCAATCTTTACGTCTTAGGGTCCAACTAGTTCATCTAGATCAAAAAAATATAACATGAATATATGTATATACATATGTATGAAACATTGCTTTTAGGGTTTTTATCTCAAGATTAACAAAACCGATTTTTTTCAAATTTGGTTCAAATATTGTTATATACAGGGGCCTTGATCGTATTTTTTTTCAAAATTCATTCTAGCTGTGGTCAGATATCGCGAAAAACCGATTTCGATTTTCTTTAAAGGTATTTTAAAGAAAACTATTAAATGTCATTTGTTACCTACAACGCATACATAATGCAATTTTTTTCCCACAAAATCAGCCAACATATCTTAAAATTAAATATATTATTTTTCTTGGTTTGCTCTATTTCTAGTCGATTTAAATATTTTTCAAAACATTTTTGAAAATTTATACTTCATATATAAAATTATCAAGAAATATCTGTAATTTTTTTAAATTATTTTTCTTATAAGTGTAAATTTTTTATTTTATATTTAACATTTTAAAGGCTTGTTAATAACATAAAAAAATTTGGTTACAAAAAATGTTTTTTAATCGTGGTAGTAGATTTTTGTTATTGTTTTATAAAACGATGAAATTATGTTATTATAAAAATCAAAGTCATATCTTTAGTGTTTCATTTGCAAAATCTTTCCGGCTTTGCCGGGATGTATGACTCGACTGACATACCCGGGGGAGTCATACAATACTCTGCCGGCTGTTTTCATTAGTATACTAACACAGAAGGCTTAATTCGTCTCTTATATTTAGTTCATCTATCGATGTACATGCGTATATCTATAAAATAACGGTTTTATTTTTTAAATTAGATTTTTCATTATTTTAAATAAACCATTCATTTAATTTAATATAGTCCATGAGTTCCATTTGTAACCTACAAATCGAATGGTATTTGATTTGTTAGTTCAAGGAACGCATCCGCATATTCTCCTTAACATGTATCCGCGTGTTAAAGTTATGAGTGTTCTAAGTGTTTACCATCTTCATTACATATGCCAAAATTCGCGAGGCCGCACGACTGCCTTGCCTCTAGTAAAATTATATTAATTTACTGTAATTTGAGTAGATATGTGAATACAACTTTTAATTACAGTTATTATTACTATAACTTTTTTATTTATTTTCGATGTTGTAATTTTAAAATGTTTTTTTTTTTATCTGTTTATTTTTATTCATTCATATGATATTCCGGAAGTCTTCGTATATCTCTTGCAGCTTTGTTATTTCTGAAGTCATAAGCAGAAAAATATTCTTTGTCCATATAGTGAATGTACCTTTTTTTTCTTTTTTAGCCTCCGGGATCACTGTTAGGTATTGCTTCAGAGGATGAAATGAATTGACAATTTTTTAGCGTGTGAAGTGCCATGCTTGACTGGGACTCGAACCCGGGACCTCCAGATTAAAAGTTCGAGACGCTACCGCTCGCGCCACGGAGGCCGGCATAGTGTGTACCTTTAGTTATTACATCAACGGATTGTCAGACCTGAACAGATATAATTTAGAATCCAATAAATATATTTTGACCGGTAAACAGTATTTTACAATTTATGTGGCTGTACCGTATAACTCC
Source organism: Lycorma delicatula (assembly GCF_047948215.1). Taxonomy (NCBI): domain Eukaryota; kingdom Metazoa; phylum Arthropoda; class Insecta; order Hemiptera; family Fulgoridae; genus Lycorma; species Lycorma delicatula. The sequence goes on from NC_134458.1 coordinate 118,203,025, forward strand.
GGAATCAGTACAATTCAAACGAACTTTTTATAATGCACTTAGAAAGAAAATGTTAACCAACTGTGCTATTCCGACTCAACACATTCATAAAAGTCCTAATGATAATCGTTATCTCAACTATGGTTTTGTTTGTAGAAAACAAATGATATTGCTGTAGAATATTGTGTAAAAATTAAATTTGGGGAGGTTGTGATTGTTCTCACGAAAATATAATCTATATAAAAGAGTAGAAAGTTGTTAAAAGGAAAACATCATTGATAAAGTTGTTGATGATGTAATAAAAGACTTAATCATGAAAATTCCAAATCCATTGATGATGAAAGCAACAGTCGATAAAAATAAAATGTTGAAAATAGAAATAACGGCAAATCCAACCTATTACAATTTAAGAAAGTTAATATTCTTTAGTTGCAGGCTGTAAAAGTTTTTTTTTCGAACGAATTTATTCTTTGTCTATTTTTAAATGCATTAACATTTTACGTCCCATATTAAACCGAAGTTAATTACGCGTGAAATAAAATTGTAATAATTAATTGTGCATTAACTAAAATAAACGTTAACATTTTATTACAATCTTAATATAAATTAACTTAAAGTTTAAGTCATTAACTTAAAGTTTAAAAGACATAATCTCTAAAACTATATGCTGTACATCAAGCTTTATACTGATTTTATGTGTTTTTTTTAGATTTGGCATTTATATTTCATTTTCTACTAACTTACGACTATAATCTATTCGCTTCTGTTATATCTGCATATTTTTCAGTCGATAAAAATTATTCAGACTTTTATAATACTTAAAAATGTCAAAGTTTCCGCAAGTAAGTTTTCGTTTAATTGTTTTTTAAATAATTATTTGTTATTTTCGTTCTGACCACTAAGGATTGCGTTTACGTAGTTTAAACTTTTTTTTATTTTCCCAAAAGATCGTCATTCTTTCGCTTAGGAGTTTCGTTTCTTCCTTCCATCTGTTCAGGTGTACCTTTCTTTTTTCTCTCTGGAAACTTAGGTTTTTGTATCAGTTTTCTAAAATCGTCTCATTTCTTCAATCAAATCTTTAGAGATGTTAAATGTTTTTAAATTTATTTATAAAGAAATAAAATATTTTGTTTATATATTATTTAAAAATGAAAGAAATCGCATATAGTATTACCTACGGAACAATTAATCTGCTATTAATGATAACAAAACTCCTTTAAAAAAATCTGCTTATCCTTCTAAAACGTACAAAAAAAACCTACCACCGATTACGGTTCAGATAAAACATTCCACAATAAGTATATAATATTACAAACATTATGCAAATTAGGTTAGAAATAAAGTTGTGCACGTCAAGTGTATTCTTGGACATTAATAAAGCTTTCGGCAAGGTTGTTTTACCTAGGCCTCTTGTACGAGTATATGATAAAAATTAACTCTGAATACTTTAAACTGGAAAGAAAAATTTTACAACAGCTAAAATGTTTTAATTATTCCAGAAATTTGGCGAGCGTAAACGGAAAATGTGCGAAGGGAGTAAGAAAGAGAATATACACTCGTACAGGAAAAAAGGTTCTATTTTGAAAAGTTACTCCAAGGATTGCTGATCGCAAGAAAAATTATGATAGGAGAAAAAGCTTTTACATTACTGAATCATTTCTGCGAAATGCAGTACAATAAGGGATATTTATCATTAAATCTTGCATCAATAAGAAGGAAGAGATTACGTTTAAAATGTGATAGTGAAGAGTAATGCGTAAATAGGGGTACGGCGTCAATAATACTCCTTGCTTCTGCAGGGAGCGCTAGTGTCGCCGTCCACCATATGTTTTCCCCCTTTCCCTGTGGGAATTTCTCTTTTCCCTCAGCGGGATGTTTGAAATTCTGCAGGGATGCCAACTCGAGTAATATATATATTCGCTCTGAATATTATTTATAATAATTAATTCCAAAGTTAGTACCGCTTTAGAACAGCTGTTGTGTAGCGGTCGGTTTGAATTAAACAAATAAATAATATTGTGAAAGTGAAAAAAAAACCTGTTCAGCTAGGATTCGAACCGTGTCACGACGGGACGCGACTGACTGACGCCTTAAACCAGTCGGCTGCAGTGGCTCCGTGACACAATGAGTGAAATAAGTTGCATATACTTGCATGACTTGCTTGGGGCATATCCTACATAGAAACTAAATTTCTTTAGTAAAGAATCACAGATGGAATAGTAGAAGGAAGGAGAACTGCGTTGCTGATAAGACGTTTGCAAAGATAGAACCCGTAAAAAATGAAAGAAGAAGCTCACGACCAAGAAAAATGAAGGGCGTTCAATTGAAACTTATCTAAACGAAGATTCTTCAAGAAAAAACATTTATTATAATATCGAATCTTTCTAATAGTATTTTACGATGAGCGGTTGAAATGTAAGCCACACTCGCTCGAAAGTGAAGGAGGGAGTCTTCCCAAAACATTTTTTTCTTTAGAATTGGGAATAGAAAGTTTATCAGTTTATTTAGCTTACAGTGAAGAGTACTTTTATAAATTTTCAGATAATTATATTCACTACAACCGCTAAAATAGTGGTTGGGGTGAAAAAGCAGTTCCCGACATGAACAAAAATGTATCTCATTTGTTACGAAAGATAACTTAGAAAAAAACACCAAAATAAAGAGAATTTAAGTATCTAGTGCCTTGTGTATACACAAAAAATACATCTTGTAGAATTTTTGTGACAAATTTTTTAATCATAATATCTCAATCCTCTCCCATCCAATTATATACACAAGAGGATTATCGCATGCATAAACATGCATCTAGACAAATATTTTCTGTGCATTGTAAAAAAATTCATGCAGTTATCTCAATTACGATTTTTGTAGTGTTAACAAAGCAGAGAAATTAAAGTTTTCGGAAAACAGAGATTAAAGACTGCAATCTCCCATAGCACCTGCCGATTTTATCGCATGGGTTTAGCGATGTCCTGTGAATTTCAAAGTGGCGGGAACCTGTAGAATGAATTGTGAACTAAATAGAATAAAGAGCGAGGTTTAAAACTGGGAAATATTCATATTTCTATCATTTTTCATTCGTGAGATACAAGCTATTAAATTTCGTATTTTACACGGAGAAAATACAAAATATTGCCGTGGAAAAAGGTTTTTATCATATTTAATTTAATTTCTTTTGTGATCAATGGAGAAATAAATAGTTACACAGTTAAAAGGAGCACATTCGATCGAATAAAAATCACTAAACAAAATTCTAAATTTTTTTTTACTGTATCAAGGGTCTTTCTTTTTCCTGTTTAGCCTCCGGTAATTACCTTTCAGATAGTACTTCAGAATATAAATGAGGATGATATGTATGAGTGTAAGTGAAGTGTAGTCTTGTACTGTCTCAGTTCGACCATTCCTGAGATCTGTGGTTAATTGAATCCATCAAAGAACACCGGTATCCACGATCTAGTATTCAAATCCGTGTAAAAATAACTGACTTTACTAGGACTTGAACATTGGAACTCTCGACTTACAAATCAGCTGATTTGGGAAGACGCGTTCACCAGTAGACCAACAAGGTGGGTTACTGTATCAAGGGTAGACCCCCCCCCCTTAAATGAAATGTAATGATACTAGCTACAAAAACTTACATTTATTTTTGTACTTAGTCCCATTTACAGTTTCACATTTATCTTAAAGGTAACTAGTTTTTTTATTCCGTCAATGAAGAATGCTGATATCTTTCCTTGATCCACAACCTCACTTTCCCTCAATTCATCATCCGTGGTGAAATGAATACCGTAATATTCCTCTTTAATTTTGAAAATAAGTGAAATCGCAGGACAATAAATTTGGTGAGTATAGTCTTTGTGGAATAGGTTTAAATTTCAGCTTCACACGAACTTCGGTGGTTGCACGCGATGTGTGTGTCCGATCATTATCATCTTTTGAGAATTATCGACTCCGTTGATTATGAAACCCGACACACACGTCTCATACAATGTTTTAACATCACGGTGTTTCGTATAGTACTTAGTCGACCTGACATCCAGGTTAGTCAATCACGTGCTTTTATTTGGAATCTCAGAACACTTTCAAGCGATTTTTTTTGAAGTGGGTTATGTTTTGAATTTTTTGACTGTGACGAACCATGTTGTCGATATTCTATACTCTGCGTTTTGGTTCTGAGTCGTAATGATGCATCAAAATTTCGCCTCCCGTAATAATATTGGAAAAGAAGTGATCACCCTCGTACGATAAAGTTTCAAAAGCTCGTCAGAGCATTCCTTTTGTTGTTGTTTATTTTATTCTGTGACTTCGTGTGGCACCCACCGCGAACAGATTTTACGATAGCTGTGTTGCGCAATAATAATATCTTACTTGTTATTTCTCTACCAGGGTGGGGATACATTATTATGTGATGCAACGATCATTTTAAATCAGTTTATCTACTTCTTTTTTGTGCTTTTCATCGGTGAAAGAAACCGGTCGACTACTGCGAGGTCAATCGTCGATATTCGTTTTACCAACTTCTAATGCACGACATTTTATTGCCTATTTACTCATAGTACTTCAATTAACAGTTTCATCACCGTAAATAGTTTTTCATGACGACGAATGTCAATATCGTTCACCTTTTCCGCTGTTAAAAATTTAATCACTTCTCGTTGTTTTAAATTTGTTGATATAACAAGCGTACTGGATACCGTAACTATGTAACAGAAAATGAGAGGGCGTGGGTCAACGAGTGTTGGAATGTTAATAGAAGGGAAATGAAACTACAAGGTGAAAGCACCTTCGCTTTGTATGACTTCTGTTTCCCGTTACGTTCCCGTATGAATTACATTTTATTCGCCCATCGTATAAATTCAATTTGATAATAAGTTTTTGTATTTCATTTATTTTTATTATGAATTCTGATGTTCCTCAAAGTAAAATGTTAAGTTCTTTTTTAATTTACACTATACCTCCAACCTCCTCAGAACGTTATTCCGCAATTACGGGTACTTTAGCGGGTGGGAATATTAGCTAAAGATACTTCATCGACTAGTGCATCTAAAAACGCATATTCATCTTTATAAAGTCTAGTGAAAATTTAATATCATTTAAGATAAACCTGCATTTGTAATCTGTACTTTAGGAAGTTAAGAGGAATCCAGTTTAAAAATGAAATGGCAAAAGTTTCTCCAATTCCTAATTTAAAACAAATAAAGTACTTTGGAGTCCATCTTGATATGTCTCACTTGTGGAAAAATTATATGAATGAAATAAAATCTACTTAGTATGAAACTGTTTCAGTTATTCTAGATATTTGATAATAAATCATACTTCTCTTTAGAAAATGAGATTAATTTAAAGAATAATATTAATTCTGAAGGTCTGAACGTACAGGATGGAACTTTGGAGAAGATCCTCTTATTTGACCTTGAAATACTTCAGCATCTTCAATATAAATACTTAAAAAACCTCACCGGTGCCATGAGGTTTAAACTATAAACATTTATTAAAAATTCATTGTGTATCTAATTATACGTAAACACAACCGGATATAAGTAACTGAGTTTGTGTAGTAATGAAGTATACTTAGTAATGCTGTTTTTTTAAAAAAGATCAAATGTTTAACATATTTTCTGAAGGTTTTTATTTCAAAATATTATTTTTATTAAAAAAAAAACAAAAACACATTTTAATATAATTTGATGAAGAAAAAAAATTAATGTAAATATAATTATAATAAAAACATTTTATCTACTTTTGGCTTGTAATTATAGTCTATATCCTTTTAAAGATTATTTGTGCGGGAGAAACCGTTTTGTTTTTTGTTTTTTCTCGTATAGTTACTGTAATTGTGAAATATATGCGTTGAAAATAGGCGTGACTTCTGTTTTTATGATGTTTGTACATCTTAAATATTCATAAGTTGTAAAAAGAGTTAACCTTCTCAATATGTTACTGTCAAAAAATCGTTTAATTATTAGCCGATTTAACATTTAATAAGCGGCCTAAAAATAATCGTTTTGTATGCAAAGTTTGCATTATAACCGGTATTACAAGATTTTGAAACTTTTTTAATTTTATTTAGTCATTTATTTTTTAATAACATGTTTCAATTATTGTATCATTTGTGTTTCAAACAAATTTTCATATTAATATAAATTGTATTCATGTTATTCTTTTGCCGATGAGTTAAAACTTAATAACTATTATAATTCAGAAGTATAATAAAAAATCTTTGAATAGTATTATTCTATTTCTTAATTTATCATTCCTTTAATTAATTGATATTCAACACTCATTTCAATAAGATTTTATACATGACTGTATATAATTAAAATGGTTTTATTTGTGAATCATCAAATGCTATTTGTGAGTTGGCATTAGGTAGCTTTATTTTATGATGGAGTTATGAGAATCACCTGTTTTAATTTACTTGAACTCTTATCTATGTTTCTAACTGGTGGAGGGTAACTGTAATGAATTTTATTTCAGGGGATAAACTTTGACTTTAATTGTTTAAATGTATATTTATTGATTAATACAGTCACAGTTTATCTTATTGATTTTTTCCTCACAGTGTCATTATGTCATATGTTACATTTTTTTTTCTTGTAATTTTATCAAAATAATACGAGTTGAAATGTATTTTCATGGATTAATTTTATTTAAATATTTCAACTGGCTCCCCAAATTTATTGTAAAGGGCGTAATTGAAGATTATTTTTATTAGGAACTTACGATTTTGTTAATCAATTAAAAAATTATAATTTTTAAACTACTGAAAAATCAGTATATGAAATAATAAAATTATTTTTTTAATTGTACGAGTATATAACCAATTTAAAAAAAAAATCATTTTTTTCGTTCTTCCTGGTATTAATGTTATAATAAAAACAAGAACGTGTTTAATATTTAGATAACTGGAATATACGTAAAATATGCTTATTTGATGAATTTTTGATTTTTCAACTTCAAAATCTCCAGATTCATTAAAATGATTTCTTATTGGAATATTTAAAGTACAGACTACAGAAGAGATCAAAAGTAATTTTTTTTAAATTAAATATATGTTTACAAATCCACCAAAGCAAGAAATTTCTTACTAATAGAAAATCAGGAAGATGAAAATTCACATTTTCTCTAATGTCAAGAATATTTACTTTGGAAATTGCTGTAAAGTACGGCTGTTCAACTTTTTAAAAATTGTAAGCCAAGTATTTTTAAGTTATTAAAAACAAACCATATCAAAATATAGCACTAGACCAACCGGGTTGGACTTGTGGTAAACGCCTCTTCGCAAATCAGCTGATTTCGAAGTCGAGAGTTCTCAAGTTTAAATCCTAATAAAGATAGTTTCTTTTATTCAGATTTGAATGTTAGATCGTGGATACCGGTGTGTTTTGGTGGTTGGGTTTCAATTAATCACATGTCTCAGGAATGGTCGGCCTGAGTCTGTTCATGACTACACATTTACCGGAACAGTTACATTACACTGAAAAGTCATTGATGACTTTATCGTTGATCCGACTATAAATAAAAGTATTTAAAAATAAAATTATAGAAGATTTTAACTATTTTAGAAAAATACTTCACAATAAATTAAATAAAACTGCTGAAATGTCCGCTGCCACAATGGATATACACATAGCACCAAGCCTGGCGAACAGTGTTTTTAGTAGTTAGAATTCTCACTGTAGTAAACTAGTACCACACTAAGAATTCTAATACTAACTCTTCTGTTGTATTACACTTCTGTTCATATACTAATTGTTTCAAATGACTCCACGGGTGTAAATCCAGGCGATTTTGGAGGCCAGTTAAGCCATTATTTTACGCCATACTTAAAATTGTGTTTTTGAACCCCAGTCTCTGTTTTTTTACCCCTGATTTCTCGAAAACTACATTGTTTCGGAACCTATTTTTTTTTCAGTTTTTTATGTCAGATTTCATTTAAACCAACTAAATTTACCCCTTAATTTTGTTCCTATGAATTACAGTGTTGCTTAATTTTACCGAAGGCGCGCGCAGCAATCAGGGCAAAATCTTACCAGCCGACTTCCGCTAACGAACCATTTCGAATCTTTGTTTATTTTCATTTTCTTTTTATTTATTTTCGTTTTTATATATTATATATATTATATGTATCTATTACATTTTATATTATATTCTGTATTATATGTATATTTTCATTTTTGTTTATTTTCGAACTTTCTTCTTTATTTTCATGTGTGCATGCCTGGAAGTTTGTTACATTCTTCTTGAATCACTTGTATAAAGAATTACTTTTCGAAAATAAAACTTGACAAGATGCTTCCTCAGATCTAACTCCTTACTGTTTCTATTAAGGTTAAGTATCATTTCTATTAAACACTTCAATAATGTTACAAAAATTTTTCAAAATTTTTAAAACTTGCTTTATACATTTTATGCATATTTTAATCAAATTATTATCATACATTACATGAGTTTAATTAGCAGATTAATTTGGATTTCAAAAGATAGCATTATATATTGAAATTTATAAAATATCAAACAAATTTTTAATCAGACATTTTGTATACAAAGTAACAAAATGGTTAAGGTTTATATATATATGAGTGATGACGAAATATCAAATTCGAGTTCAAGTTTTTATCATTTTTTTTATGTCAAACGGCTATCGGATTTGTCATCTGCGACTCCAAAAACCCGCATAGCCGTTTTGCAGAGTTTGCCATTTTTACACACGCACCCTTAATTTACTGCCGTACGGGGGGAATGTTTGCAAAAGTAATGGTGGAATATTGTATTGTCATCCGACCTTAGTAACTGCAAAATTTCATCAATCGGCAGTGTCAGGATGTATGTTAAATTAAGAATGCAAGATTTGAGGGCAAACATGAAACCGCCAGGAGCTGTCTGAATCATACGGAGCCGAGTGAACCGTGCACAGCCGAGTGAATCATGCAGGGCCGAATCTCAGGGCCGGCAGTATCAACATACTGCCCGCCAAAAATCATATCTCTCTCACACTCTCTCTCTCTCTCTCTCTCTCTCTCTCTCTCTCTCTCTCTCTCTCTCTCTCTGTGTGTGTGTGTGTGTGTGTGTGTGTGTGTGTGTGTGTGTGTGTGTGTGTGTGTGTCTTTGTGTGTATGAGTGATAGCCCAAAACTTACAGGTCAAGGGGAAAATTGGCCACTCTTAAGCGGCGAGTCAATGTGGCGTCTGCCGCATTGTCGCTTCCTTGATGCCGTTGCTTTGTTCATGGGCATCAGTAGTTTAAGGGATATAAGACGCCTACCGCTTGCTGTAGGAAGCTACCATACTCTGGTCCCTTGTGCGTCTCAGAGTATCGCCGTGGTATATCTTATTGTTGGTTTCTTTTTGGCTGTCGGTCGAGTGTGTACCTTCCGACAGTATCGAGGTATTCTGATTTTAAGGCTGTACCATACTATAGCACATTTTGATTTTGACTCATCATTTGCAGCTTTGCTGCGGCGTAACTGGTGGAGCTTTGTGCGACGCGTACTCGCCTCATCGCGGCGAAAGGGTGGCAACGACTGCTGGTCGTTAGTCCCTGTGACAGAAAAGAGGCTTTGCCTCTTAGTCCTTCTGCGCTCTTGTAAGAGCGGGGGCCGTAATCTGCGGTTCATTGTCGTACGTTCAGTACTACAATCAATCGTTCCAGTAGCGGCGAAGAGGTACGTAGCGTGACAGGAGAACGTAAGGGTCTCCAGCTGCCCGTACTCGCTGCGGGCAGTCGTCACTTCGTGGGCTTGCCCAACTCAGTGGATAGGGAGACAGCGAGAATAGGGATTTGTCAGGCCGATAGGGGATCTTCGGTCATGGCAGAATTTCAAGTAGTAACGAAGTCCAGGCGGAAGCGGAAGCCGGAACCCGTGCCGTCCTCCTCCTCGTCCAGCGACGAGTCGAGCGCGATGGACACGGGAGCACCCGTCCGGGCTAAGACGCCACCGGCAGTAGGTGATTTTCGTAGAGCAAGGGGCAGACCCGGCAGTTCTGCCCAGTTAGTTGAGGGGGTCCAGAAAGATCTGGATCGCCTCATAGAGTTTCTTACGCTCCCGGGTGCCGTCAGCCCTGGGGCCAAGAAAGATATGCTGCCGCGGATGCTTCGGGTGAAGTCCGCGGTAGCAGCTTTGTCGGAGGGGTTTGAGTCCCTGGCCTCCAGGCCCAAGGAGGTCAGGGCTCCTGCTCCTAAGATAGTTCAGGCCCCATCGGCGCAGCCCAGGCGCTACGCCGATGTTCTTAAAAACAAGCGGGAAGCTAGCAAGGTGGCTAGGAAACCCGAAGTACTCTTCATCAATAAGGCTGAGGGCTCGAAGACCACGAGCACCGAGTTGAAACGCGACTTCCAGGTCGCTCTTCGTAGTGACCGGAAGGAGCTGCGAATTAGAGATATCAAAGAGACCAGCAAGGGTCTTGTTGTGGTAGCTGATAATAAGGAGACTGTCCGAGTCATCACGGAGTCTCCCGCGGTCAAGAAGCTTGAGGTCAAGGTAGACCCCAAGCGACTGAGGAGGCCCAGAGTCATTGTTTATGACATTGAGCGTAGCCTGCCGGACGAGGAGGTTCTGTCTCTCATTCGAGAGCAGAATACCGACTTGGACGAGGCGACGTTCAAGCGTGAGTGTAGGTTGGTCTTCAAGACCGAGAAGCGTGATGCCCCAAAATATCACGGAGTGTTCGAATTAGGTGCTGGTCTCTTCCAGAAGTTCGTGTCTGAGGGACGTCTCTTTTTGGATTTCGCATCCTGCCGCGTTAAGGAATACCTTGACGCGCAGCGATGCTTCAAGTGTTGTCGTTACGGCCATAGGGCCAAGTTCTGTAGGTATGCGTCGGTCTGCGCGCACTGTGGTGGTGAGGGCCACAAGCGCGAAGACTGTCCGCTCAAGAAAGAGGCTCCGAGTTGTGTCAACTGTAAAAGGTTGCGCAAAAACTGTAGGCACTCAGTTTCCAGCAAGGAGTGCGGTTGTTATATGAGAGCAGTTGAGATTTATTTCAACTCTCTTGATGGTTAGGTTCGGTCAGCTCAATGCCCAGGGTGCCTACGCGGTCCAAGTGGAATTAGGTGAAGTTGTCGAACACCGGAGCCTCGATGTAGTCCTTCTTCAGCACCCTTACATGGTTAGGGGTGATCTGCCAGGCTTTTCAGGCTGGAATAAATTCTATGTAGGTGACAGTAAATCCGCCGTGCTGTGCAGGAAGTCATTAGACAGTGTCTTCATACGGCAGGCCTCTGACACGCATCATTTCGTTGTCAAGCTTGCTGTGGATGGTGTAGACTTGGTTGTTGTTAGTTCGTACTTTCAGTACAGGGATCCCACTGAACTTCATTTGGAAAGATGGGATAACATAATTAGACTGGTAGCGGGCTATCCTATTCTTATAGGAGTTGATGCGAACGCCAAATCGCTTCTTTGGCACAGTGGGATCTCGGATAACAGCGGTGAACTTCTGGAAGGCTTCATTGCGCAGCATCGCTTTGATGTGTTTAATGTAGCAGGCGAGTTGCCAACCTTCGCCGGTGCAGTTGGATTGCGGGGGGCCTTTGGTGGCACCAATATTGATGTGACCATGGGTAAGGACATCCCTGGTAGGATTCTTAATTGGTCAGTAGTCGATGATTGCGAAAGCGATCATCGGCTGATAGTTTTCGATAGGCTGGGTAGGCTGCGCAATGTCTACAGGGCGGACGTTCCTGTTCAGCGGGGACGCTTCCTGCACAGGCGGGCGGATTGGCCCAAGTTTTCTCATACTTTAGCGGCCAAGATGCGGGCCTACACCCGCAACTTGGACGATGTGCCCCTAGACGACCTGGCAGAGTCCTTCTCCTCGGCGGTGGTTGAAGCCGCCGAGCTTTCCATCCCCCGTAGCACGGGTCGAGAGAGGGTAGCTGGTTGGTGGACTCGGGACTTAACTGCGGTAAAACAGGCTGTGGGCCGGCTCAGGAGAGCCGCACAGCGTGCGCGCGATCCTGATCGGCGTGCAGTCCTGTTTGCGGAGTACCGTCAGAAGAGGACCTCGGTCCTCTTCTGACGGAAGTACTATGGAAGTACTCGTACTTCCATAGTATTAGGTCTTCCAAGCGGGATTCCTGGCGCTCTTTTGTCCAAGAGCAAGGGAATCGAGACCCCTGGGGTGTTGTTTATAGGGTTCTCGGACATAAGCGGAAAAAGGACATTCTTCTGTCGGCTCTCTCGACCCAAGACGGCGTTGTAATAGATAAAGATCGGGTCCTAACTCATCTAATGGACGATCTTCTTCCAGATGATACCGAGGTTGGTGAGACCTCGTATCATCGGCGAGTCCGAAGGGAAGTTGTTGGTTTTAATTCAGAGGTTGCATCGGCTGAGATCACCGAAGCGGAGGTCCGCCACGTGATCTGCAGCCTAGCTAGGAATAAGGCCCCCGGATATGATAGTATCACGGTGGAACTCCTTGTTCGCACCCTGCCTGTCATAGAAGGTGTATTGACTAGGGTTTTTAATAGGTTGCTGTTTGCTGGGCACTTCCCAGCGTGCTGGAAACGAGGTATTTTGAAGCTGCTTTTCAAGGGTGGCGACAAGGAGCCCACCGTCAGCTCCTCCTACCGTCCTCTGACGCTCTTGCCTGTAGTTGGTAAAGTCTTCGAGAAGGTCCTGTACCTCCGCATAAATGCTAGGTTAACTTCTAACCATATGCTGATGGACGATCAGTATGGGTTCCGTCCCGGCAAGGGCACGGAGGACGCGATAATTAGGGTTATGAATTTGGCGTCAGGCAGCGAGTGCAAATATGTACTCGGTGTCTTCTTGGACATATCCGGGGCTTTCAACAACTTGTGGTGGCCCTCAGCCTTGTTACAACTACAAAAGCGTGGTTGCACGCGAGACGAAGTTAGAACTCTCTCGAGTTATTTCAGCAACAGAACAGTCGTTCTTCGTGACGGCAGTTCTGAAGTAGGAAAGACCCTGTCTAAAGGATGTCCACAGGGCAGTGTGTTAGGACCACTCGTTTGGGTCGTCGAGTTCGATTCTCTCATGCGATTGCGGATGCCCGGCGGCTGTCGTATCGTGGCTTATGCCGACGATGGGCTGCTGCTGGTCGAGGGCAACTCGCGTGCCGAGATCGAGCTCAAGGCGACACAAGCATGTAGGGTTTTGCGGTTGTGGAGTCTTCAACATAAGATGGTCTTCAGCACTGAGAAGACCACTATGATGTTCTTGAAGGGCCGACTCGCTGCAACCCGTCATCCGCGGGTTGTGATGGGCGGCCTTCCAATTAGGTATGTCACAGTTCAGAAATATCTGGGTGTTATCCTTGATGAGAGACTTCTCTTCAAGGAGCACCTCCAGTTTGTGGCGAAGAAGGCTATAGACGCCTTCTTCGGCGTTCGTAGGGTGATCCATCCCGATTGGGGGTTGAATTACCGTACCATGCGTATTCTCTATAAAGGCGTTTGTGAGGCCATACTGTTGTACGCTGCGCCCGTCTGGGCTCATCGTTTGCGTTTTCAGTGCTATAGGGATATCCTCTTACGAGCCCAGAGACTTCTATTATTAGCGGTTGTCGGTGGTTACAGGACTGTCTCGCGAGAGGCAGTAACTGTGATCGCAGGCATCAAACCAGCGGACATTTCGGCTACAGAGCGTAGCCAGCGGTATATCTCAAAGAAGGCAGGTCTTCTTACCACCGGGCGTATGCGGGAAATTGAAGACCAAGGTTTTGACGCTTGGCAAGTTAGGTGGGCCGACTCTTTCACGGGTCGATATACGCATGGTATTTTTCCAGATGTTAGGGATTTGCGTGCTATTAGTTGGGTTTCCCCCAATCGGTATATAACTCAATTTCTTTCGGGACATGGTGCCTTTAGGAGTAGTTTGGCTAGGTTCAGGTTGGTTGATTCCGGGTTATGCCCGGAATGCGGAGTCGAGGACACAGCGGACCATGTCCTGTACACATGTCCCCGGTACGAGGCTGAACGTACCAGAGTTGGTAGGGAACTCGAGAGAGTGCACTCCTTTTTGGATCTGCGAGTCAACTGGAGGACTCGCAGTGAATGGACAATAGTGGCTAGCTTCCTGAAATCCCTTGCCCAGGGCAGGGCGGCAGAAGGGATTTAGGTTAGAAGCCCGGGCGGTTAGGTTCCGTCTGGACAGTTGATTGACCGAAGGTAGGCGCTTAGGCAGCGTGCCTCGGTAGATGTGTTGGTGGTATGATATTAAATACGCTGTCGGCGGAATTGCGGCCGTTGTCGGCGGGCGGGATTATTCTCGCCCGGTGGGTGCGGTCGTGCTCCGACGAGGGCATAAGTGAGCTAACGACGCTGTCGGCGGGGCCTCTCTGGGTACTACTTCGGTGGTATGTGGGGGAGTCCTGGCGGCAGTCTGCGAAAGATGGTGAATGTCACGCGGGACTCCGTGATGGCGCTGTGCGGGGGTAGGCGTTAAGTCTCCTCTCCCGGGCGAACCGGAGCGGAGTCAGATTAGAAACTCATTTTGAGTATTAAGCGGGGTTCTTAAGGGAACTAGGTCTAAATTTCGATGTACAAACTTTAGTGGGAAGTTTATTTAAGAGGTTGTTAGTGCGGATCTGAGACATTCAGAAAGTGGCTCTTTTTAGTAGGATCTAGGCGCGGGGTCTTCTTTCCGCGGTTAGGTTTCCTAGCTTAGTTCTTGAGGGCGACGTGGTAGCTGCAGGTGTCCGTTGTCTTCATTCTGAAGGCATAAACACATAAATCTATCTCGGGGTGAATCTTTACCGATGTAGATGTCCCTCGGGGCATCTGCATCGGTGGCATCTCAGCGGGGCCTAGACTGAAAGCTGTGTGGCACAATCAGTTTGAGGGCGAGAAGATGTCCTCCGTTAAAGCCACTACTGGCTAGGAACGGAGGGGGTGGTGTAGCGACCGGACACGCTACGAGGTGGGATCTTCTCCCCTCGGGGGGGAATCGAGATGTAGGAAGCTACCCTCGAGAAACGGCTGGTCATCGGTCAAATATAGCTCCAAGCGCTATAATGTGGTAGACAGGTACTTACTGGCATTCAGCGATCTAGGCGCGGCAGCAAATTGCTGTCCTTGACGGAATAAATTTTATTATATCGACAAGTCATATATTTTAGTATGTAGACGGGGTGCACCTACCCATTTTAGTAATATATGACAAGTGAGCGGTGGTACACGCAAGCGAGTGGTGTAAGGCACCACGCTTATTCCTCTCACGCAGTTAGGTAAGCTCTAGAAGCTAATTAGGATATTGGTCGCTAAACTGTTTTGAGGCACGTATCAGTTTGTGGCACGGACATTCGCTCTTATGCTTGAGGGCGACCGAATGGGGTGGCGGTGGGAGAAATGCCAAAGATGAGTGATGACGAAATGTTGTCAAATTCGAAATTACAAAATCTCCCGTACCAGAGTTTGTCATTTTTTTATGTTAAACGGTTATCGAATTTGTCATCTGCGACCTCAAAAACCCCGCATAGCCCTTGCAATTTGTTACACCTACACCCTTAATTTACCCCCGTATGGAGAGATGTCTGCAAAAATAATGGTGGAATATTGTATTGTTACCCGACCTTAGTATCTGTGCAAACGTTCATAAATAGGCAATGTCAGAATGTATGTTAAATTAAGGATGCAAGATTTGAGGACAAACATGAAAAAAATTATTGAGTTAAAAAAAAGCAAGCAAAAATAGATAGCCGAGACCCACTTTTTTCTTTTTTGTTAACTTATGTGCAAGTACAATTTCTCTAGCTTCTTTATGTTTCACCCTATTTTTGGAAAACAATGTTTATTAATACTGTAATACTGTATTTTCTTCACTTTTTTTTCTTCTTTAACCTTTATTTAAGGGAACTTTTTATGTTTTATTTTATTTTTATCTATGATAAAAATCTATGGTAAAAAAGTAATTTTACCAAATGCAAATTTTCAGAAAGTAACTTTAGTATTGTTATTTATAACTTATATACGCAAGTGATAGTAGTGGTTTATGAGAAAAAGTATAAATTCAGTATAAAAGGATAACGTATACTTATTACGTAAATAGATTACGTTATTACTTTGTGAGAAATAACTATGAGAATTGTTATTGTATTTTTTTACAATGATAATTGTAATTAAATTTCATATGTATTTAAATATTATTACATTAGTATATATTTAATTTTAGATTTTTTTAATTATAATTTTTTTCTCTACGTTTCTTTTAAATATTTTTATACCTTTTATGTTTTAAAATAAAAATTACGGAATAATTCTAATCTTTTACGTATTATACATATTTATTCATTTTTATTAAAATGTATTTACTCCACGTGTAGAGTAATTAAGTCGACAATTATATAGTTCATTGAATTTTTATTTTTTTAAATCTCTTTACATAAAAAAAAAGTGTTAATGGTAATTTTAAAGTATAATTTTATTATTTAAAATAGAATTATACTGTGTTTATTTTTTCAGACAAAAATCGTTAGAAATATTTTGAGAAGTAATTATGTTTTAAATGCCTTTCCTAAGTTTTTTAACCGATTTCTCAAACTTTAAAGAAGCAATTTATAAACTCCACCTATAGTATTCTTTTTTAAATCTCATGATTAAAATGCGATTTAAATAATGATTTGAAGATATTTAACTTTTTTTCGTTATTAATCGTTAGTAATGAGTCATTTTAAATAATTTATAGCTTGTTATTATTGCTTATTCAAATTGGTTTTCGTAAAAATCTAAAGAAAATTTAGGTAAAAAGTTATACATTTCAAAATTCTTGATATTTCCCGTAGTATTAAATCATTTCTTTACATCCCTTTTCCATTTTTATAATGACGTAGTTACCTGCTGAATTGAAACAGTGTATATATAGCGTATTATTTCGCAACTGAAAAGTTTACAATAATAATTTACTTTATACTGTTTCTGTAATCTTTTCTATGAAGGTAACACATGTAAAATTCTTGAATTACAAGAGGTATTAGTAAAAGTTGTTTTCTATGAAAATAATGACGTTCAATTTACAGCCTATCTCTGTGATGTATAGATTGATGTTGACATTTGTAGGGCTGAATATCATCTATATTTTGATTGGATTGACTTACTGATTTAACCTGTGTTGTCTCAGCAAAGAAGGTATGGGAAATAACATTGCTGGGTTAGTTCTTTAAAATCCTTTAGAATAGATAGATCACTCTTATTGGTGATTTGTGACTCATTTCAAGTAGCCCATACAACTATTCTGATTATGCAACTTAATATAATACGTATATATTCACTTAAATTGGGGATCCCTTTTATATGTATGTCTGTTTATAAAATTTTATAGCTCGAAAATCTTCAAAACTATTCGATAAATTTCATTGATGTTCAATAAATTTCGTTGAAATTTAGATATGCTGTAGTAGTGTATCTGAAGTTGTGCTGTGAAAATCTTATGAAGATACTTCAATTACGCTCAATATAAGTTCGAAAAAATTTGAACGGAGCAAGTTAGAAGAAATGTAATTCGTTGCAATGCTGAAAGTTGGAAATTTGACGTTTCTTTATCAGCGGTACCTATTATTAGCAATATTACTTGGCGTATTCAGATAGCGTTATCTACTTTGAGGATCATTATGATTGGGCATGTGTTTGAGCGGGTCAAAAGGAAACAAAGTACTCTGTCCATGGTTTTAATGATAATAATAAAAACTAAAACTTTAAATAAACAACGTTTTAATTAAACAAAGTTTATTTTAAAAATTTCATTAAAAGTAAAAAAACCTGATGTGGACATCACATGACTTCCTTGTACGTCTATTAAATTACTTGTACACATTTTTTTTTTAAATGAAAAGTACATAAAATTTTATTTCATTAATAACGTCTGATATTTTTTCATTTTTTTTATTATTATTATTGAAATATCATTTATCGTAAAAGTTCTTTTTTACATCAGAGGTTAATAACTGTTAATAAATCAATATATTTAAATTAAAAAAGAAGTTAAAAAAAGGAGATGAAGTCTAATTCGAACCGATGTGCCTTCCACTTGTAAGATCCAAATATTTCATTAATTAAAATTTCATTTGGCTTTAACTCTGGAGCTAATGAAAATAAGTACCACTCATGATAATATCGTTGAAAATATCTCAATTTGGGCTTATTACTGCAGTAAAGAAAAAGTCCAAAATCCAACATTTTTTGGATTTTGGGCTTTTATGGGCACTTTTGGTTCAATCGATTGCAATCAAAAGACGACGTGCACAACTAAATGTTACAGTCCTAAATTCGAAATTTCAACATCTTACGGCTAATCGTTTTTGACGTTCGCAAAATACGTACGTACGTACAGATGTCACGCCGAAACTTGTCGAAATGGATTCAGGGATGGTTAAAATGGACATTTCCATTGAAATCTGAAAACCGAAATTTTTCGCGATCACAATGTTTCCGTTACTTCGTACAAGGAAGTAAAAATATAATTTTTTAATTCCTCTTACATAATTTTGAAGTCGGCACCATAAAAAACTACTAGTATTAGTCATCAAAATTTTCGTTCGGAGTGAGGATGGATTTCTGGCCGGTGACTACGAGTAGGTTGTATGACAACTTGAATCATCCCAAGTTGGATGTCTTCCCCTTTGAGTTCAGGATGAACTGGAGACTGCTGTTTGCTACCTACGACGTCATGAGGCTGTACACTTTCTACTTCATTATATACATTACATTATTAGTAATAGCAGCACTACTTAACATAACCCAGGTAGAATTGTGTTAAGGTATTGTTAATTTTGACGAGTAATACTTTGTTTTTAATTTGTTACCCAATTCATAAGTCAAAATTTGGAGATGAATTTCATATTCTTTATTTTCATTTTATAAATATTAAATAATCAATACCTAACATTAAAATTAGTAAGATTGTTTCTTTTGAAGTCCTTTCGGGACAAATTATTAATTTTCTCTTTTTTAATTAAATATCCACTCTAAGCCAGTGTTTTTTAATAATTTTAAATGTATCATGTTTCATCATGCTACTGAACGAGTATTTTTTAAATTTTCAAGCCAGTTTTATTTTTAAATATTAGTTTGTAATTTAAGATAAAATTTAGACCGTTTGAAAAAACAAACTTTTTCTTTTATATGTTGAAATTACCTAAGAAGGCTTGCCAACTTTACATTTATAATTTTTACATTTTAGTAATATTTTTCTAAAAAAAATGCAAATTTGTTTAAACTGTTTAATGAAATTTTAATGATTAAAATAAACAGATTTAAGTTGTTACCATTTAAAAAAAATTGTGCTTAAAAAATAATTTATATTTAATGTTAAAATTTCTGTACATTATTTATGTATGTACTAGTAAGTTATTAAAGAATTCGTTGTGTTCAGCTGTACAAATAATACTGACGACGTATGTCGCGTATTAACTCTGACTGTATCCGTGCTTTTTTCGTTCTTAAAATACTTGTAAATTCTGTTCTTGATAATACTTATTAAAACTTCATAAATGTACAACTATACTTTATTATTCGTATTTGTTTCTGATTATTAAAATATATTATTAAATGTTTTAATTCGTTATTTTGTAACTAAATGGACATATTTAAAACGTATAATTTTAAAGATACAGATATTATACACGTTATCATTATGAATTGTTTGTGTATTGGTCGAAAATATAGATTACGTCATCGTTTAGGAAAGTGTAAGTTTCATATATATTTTTTTAACCTGTTTCAAGAGAAAAATTTTTACTTAAATCTATAATTTTATTGTTTGTTTTGGTTTTTGTCAGCTGTACATGAAATGTTTTCGAGTAAATAAGAAAATTAATTTTTCATGATTTCCTTCTGGGATAGTTTATTCTTTTAGATAATTGTTGGAAAAAAATCTGTTGTATGCCAATTACGTAGTAATTAATTGTAACCTCGAAAATCTAGTTAAATTTTGTAGTGATCGAAATTATAATTAGTGAGAGTCGTCATAATATTACTTTTATGGTATTTTTTTTTTTTTTTTTTTACAGGTGAGTGTTCCAAAATCAAAATTAATCAGCTTCCTGTTTTAATTTCGGTAAGTATAATAATTATTTTATTGTTTTTCATTTTTATTAAAAAAATAATTTTTTAATTTCTGTTTAGAAGAAAGTCGAAAAGTAATTTGATTCCTTTAAAAAAAAAAAAAAAAAAAAAATTATTTCTACGACATGGAAAAGCTTTAGCCTTAACTTTTCTTATCATATCTAAGTATGCTATCCATAGCCTTCTCTGGTTCTGTACCTTTTCTTTTTACGATATTAAGAATGATAGGCTGGTTATATAAAGGTAGCTCCCTCGTAAAATTACCAGATATACGCCTAAAATTTTTCAGAAAAAGATCTCAGGAATAGAATTAAATTAATTAATAATCCTTAATCGGGATTTATATTGTAATTTCCGTAATATATAAATCTTTAGTTTTTTTATTTGTTTTATATCATCAAAATTTGAAAGGAATTTTAATAATAATATACCTTCCTGGTATATTACTATTTTTTTTTAAATAGTTAATATTTAGAAATCATTCAGTTTTGAAGATTTTAGTTAAAAGCCAGTTTTGCGATTAAATAACTTATTTTACTTCTTAATCACTCAGGTATATTATCAACTATACAATGTAATTTTAAAAAAAAGAAAGTAATTAATTTATTTGTTATTAAGACTTATAGAAATTTTTTTTTTTTTTTTTTAATTTTAAATTCAGATTTAGGTACAAGTGAAACGATAACTTAAGGTATCATCTGATGTGAATGTAATTTCAAAAAATTACGGTACTGAATAACTAATGCTATATATGTTTAGGAGTATTATCATTGTAATTTTTATATCGTTGTGTTTTATTTTTAAAATAAATTCAAAATACATAATTCTTTGCTTTTAATGAATTAAATATTTGTTGTTTTATGGAAACCAGACTTATTGTGTTTTTCTTTTATTACTTATATTTTGATAGATTCCGATTTTCTACCTTAGTTGCGGTTTTATGAAGTAAAATTTCTTCTAATTTTTACTTTTTTTTTTTAACCAAAAACACAGAATTTTGTTTGTAGATTAATATTCCTGACACACAGTTAGTTATCATTTAAAAGAAAAAATCTTGTAATTTTTTTCTATCATGTTATGCTGTGGAAGAGTAATTAATTTAATTGGTTTTCAATTAATATAAAGATAGAAGCACTTCAACCGCAAGTTTTTTTTTAGGCTTTTTGATCTAAGTGTTACAAATACGGTGTCAATATGATTTATCATCTCTTAATTCCTAAAAACTCACGTATATAAACACGTGAGTTCTTATAGTATATTTTTATAGCATTAGAATTCCCTCACCAGCTTTCACTTTTTGTTTGTATTTCAAAACTTTTCCCGTTTTTTTTCTTTTCTCTCATTTTTTGATTCCAGATGATTATTTCTTCCTCCGTGTTAAAAAGTCTAGAGTAACAAAAGAGGGTAAAAACTTTTCAGTGAAGTCGGTATTTAATTAATTACATTATAACTTTCTTTTAAAAAAATATTTATTATATTCTGTAAATCTTAGATTCCATTTTGGTAATAATTAAAGTTCATTAACAAAGAAAAATTTCTTGATTTAACCTGGTTCGTACCCTCATGAAAATCCTGGATCCTCCCTTTTTAAAAAAATTGGTTGGTAGTGTATTCTTTTTAACCTCTCCAGTATCGTTCTGGATAATCGGTTTATAGTCAGGTCGAATAATTCAATACACCAAATTTTTTTCAAACTTGTGAGAATTGATAAGAATTTCCTTCACGAATCATGAGATCATTTATCCGGTCGTTCTAAGTATCTAGGAAAAAGCAATCTGTTTCAGCATATTTTAAGCTGGGTAACGGAAGATTGTTGAAGAATAACATGCTGCCTCTGCTGCTGGTAAAACATGCCCTCTCGTGAAATTTTGAACGGAATGAGTACTCATTGTCTAATGGGATCCAAGAAAAAATAAATTTGGTAAGATCCTATCCTGTTTTTTCCCTTATCCTCGATTTTTTCTACCGTATTTTTGGATTTTGAAAAATGATCTGTGCTGAGGTTGTGAGACCAGTTTGGGTTACTTTGTTTTCTTTGGGGGAGGGGAAACCTTATGAAGAATCTGGCCTGGGGTTCCTTTCTATCCGGTAGCTATATTAAAAAACAATCCAACCGGCGGAATGAGGTGCTTATCTGTTAAATCTAGGCATTCTGATATGTACATAAAACATATTCCTTTCTAAAGGGGAAAGGTTATTGACCTCATAACTCTAGATCTAATACACCTTGTCAATGCTGCTTGTGTTTTTCATAACAGCTGATGTTAACGTTTGGTGAGATCCAACCTGCCTTCTTCCTTATAACTTATGCATACTTTACACACAATTATTTTGTAAGTCTTTTATGAATGACGATTCCTGCTTACGAATGTAATTTTTTCAAGGCATTTTTATCATATCCGGATTTCTCAACTTCTGATTATAAAAGTTTTTAATTTATTATAAAATAAAATTATTTTATCATGACGTAGACATGTTCTAACATAGGTTTTGTAAAATGAACTGGAATAACCTATCTAGCCGCCTCGTAAAATTGTAAAATTCAGCTGACGCATTCAGTTATTATTGAAGAAGCATCTATATTTTGAATAAAACATATAACTCATAAATTATATTTGTATCTATTTTCCCGCAAATTATAAAAAAAAACCACCCTCATAATGATTCATAATTAATTAATATATAACAGACCTGTTATATTACTAATAATTAAATTTCTATAAATCGTTTGTAGTACAATAAACTGTTGATAATTACGTAATAGGTAAAAATATTAAATAGTATTTTAAGAAACTTTTAATGGTTATTCTACCTTATATTATGTTAAACATATTCTTTTTAAAGTTCACTGCACTTAATAAATCTGTTATTACATATAACAGCATAATCTTCTTCATATTGTTAAATATTTATAAATACTACTAAAGTCTATTATAAAAAAGAAGTATTCTGTATGCACTATTTTTCAAAGGTTATTGAACTCTGCTGTAAAAATGATTCCGTAAGATTTATTAAGAATATTCTAAAAAAGAAAATGTTTATGCAACAAAAATTATCTTAAACAGTTTTTAAAAATGCTTTTTGTTTAAGCGTTGTTAACTGTTTTTTTATTATCCTATCCTTATTTATTATGTATGACTAATAGGTTGTTGCTTTGTTGAGAAAAGGGTGTATGTAATGCTGTATATATACCATGTTCTCGCAAAGAGTTTTACGCCTTTGAATTTTTGATTTGCTGTAATTACTTTATTTGCTAACCGAGTTGGTCTGAGCACTAAAAAAGTCTCAAAAAAATGTATATATGATAAAATATCAGATTTTTTAAATACATACAAATAAAATGTATACGTTTTTACTTCGCCGATCCCCGTGGCGGATTGGTAGTCGGTCTTGGCTTTTCATCCGGAAGTTCCGGGTTCGAATTGCGGTTGTTCAAGGTTCTTTGCAATCTTCTACGGTGAATTAATACGTCGATAAAAAAAGGCAAACCTTTTAAAACAAAACTTCAATTTTTTCTTCCAGTAGTTATATACCTTTATTTTCCAGTAGTTTCTAATAGTTATCCTGTTTCCAATAGGAAAGACAGGGTAAGGTAATATTATAATATAATAACCTTAAAAAGAATAATTGAGGATGGAAACTTCTTAAGAGAATTAGACAAATATAAGATGTTTTAGGTCTAATTTTAAATCTAATCGTTTAAAGAGTAGCTAAGTACGTGATGGTGACGTGGAAGGTGATCTGGTCTGGAGAGAACGATCGATAAAAGTTGGGTTATCGATCGAAAGAGTTAGGGGAGTTTACAGAAAAGGCTGGATGAAAAAAATCAGTAGGATTTTCTCGTTTGAAATCATGATAATGATTTTACAGAGAAACAGTTACCACTAAAGCTGGTTTTCTCGTTGGTGAGCTCTGAACAGATAGTCTTGAAAAATCGAAAGTAGAGCTGTGTTATCAATAAACGTATTATGAGTGTGTAGAAGTTTTATTCTAATGACAAATTTGATTCGCTTATTATTCGTATATTTTATTAACTTACAGTTTTAACAGTTGTTTTTTCTTTTTTTTTTTTTTTGTCTATTTTTATATAAACTGAAATTACTCATGCATTTAAGATTTGTAAATTAATTACCTAAACATTACAAACATAAGTAAATAGATAGATAATTATTGGTCTGTATAGATTATCGAATAATAACATTTTTTTCATTTGAACTTATCGTTTCTTCAGGTAGATGAAAATGCAAATAAGCAAAGTAATTAAAAAAATTACATTAAAGTAACTTTTTTATTAATCACATGCTCTTTCCATCTTCTTTCATTTCTTCAATTCTCGAAAAATTGTTATCAGCATCTACATTTTCTATAAACGTAAGCATTTTTCTATAAATTCGGACAAATTTAATGAATCATTACTTTAATGTAAGGACTCATTGACGTATTCAGTTGGTCTCTGAATCATTTTATTTTATTCTTTCACCTTTTTGGTGAGACTGTATATTTTTGCCACATTTCTTTTCCAATTTCGGATATTTTATGTTGACATAGATGTATGACATCTTCCTGATTATCATGAAATTCTATCTAGTTTTACAATTTAGCCCAAATTAGTTCAGTTATACAAAATTGTGAGTGATATGGAAGAAGACGGTAATGCTATGTTCTTTTCACGGCCAGTATTTCATCAAAGCGAACATACAGCGGTGTATGTTAATGCAGTTCAACTTTAAGTATTTTGGGTCAACAAGGGATATTGTGATTTCTTAACTAATTCTGGATATCTATATTTTTAGAAGATGAGCTTAGTGCTTTATCTATCTAAACGTTGTTATAAGTTTTTTTTGTATAAAAAAGTGTAAAGTTCATTATTCAAAAGAATGAAAAGTTAAAATAAATTCCACATTGTTTTGCAATGTAAAAAATCGAGCTCAAGTACTGACAATTACGATTGTGGAAAGGATTTCAAAAAAATTCGAAATGGCTCCAAGACAGATTTCTTCGATAAAATTGTACGGTTTATCCGAGAAACTGGATATTCATTTTTCTTGGAGCCATTTTGAATAGTTTTTTAAATCCTTTTCATTATAGTAATCGTCAGTATTTGTGCTGAATTTCTACTTTGTGAAAGAACTTGGCATGAAAAACATTTCACCCTCTGCATGACTATTATAAGTTTTTATCCTTTGAATATGAAACTTGAAATTTTTTTCCGAACTTGTTCCTTTATGAATCTGGCTGCTTATGAGTAAGCGAAAGTTTCGGCTGTTTAGAAAATTGGACAGTTTTCTTCCCTAAGTTTCTGGGTGTGTCAAAAACATCTCGTACTGAGTGCTGTGCTTTTTTAATAAAACCGACCTGTTTGTTAATTTTTTGACATTTAATCCCATAGACTTTAAAGTTTTTCTTAAGTTTCACCTGAAAATTATTTTTCCTCCTTAGATTTCAAAATCAGCTTCAGAACTGCAGGAATACACCCTTCATTGATATAAAGTTGAGAACTACTTGTCCAATAACGGCCTTGTCAAAATTATTTACTCGGATTACTTTTTTTTAGCAAATTAAGTTTTTTTGTACTGAAAAAAGAAACATTTTTTTTCGCAGCATCTTTAATTCTTTTTATCGTCCTAATGGGCTTTTCTAGCTTTTGAGATTCGCCCTAAAATCTTTTAGGGATCAGTCAGTGACTTACGTTACTCTAGTATAGGTATTTTCTTTCAAACTTAGTAATCCTAAGACGGTAAATTTTATTTTCCCAATATCTGTTTCGTAAAAAAAAATTAAACGTTTGTACACGATATTCTAAAAAAATTCCTATCTATCTACCCAAATTATTTTTAAAATATTAAGTATTAACCTACGAAGTACAACAAATTATAACGCGAGTAAATAATGCTATTTAAAACATTCAGCAATTTAAGAGCATTTTCATAAATTTTAATAAGATAACCAACAAACGTTTGATGTATCATGTACCCTTGTATACTTTACGAATAGAACTATTATTTCAGCAATAAGACGAAGGAAATAGTGAGGAAATAAATTTTATGAATTTATTTTATAATCTTTTTTTTATTTTAATAAATTTTATATTAAAAATATTAATAAAATCGGAAAGGAATGTAAATCAGTATGTTTTCAATCAGCGTAATTGTGCAATAAGTAGAATCAACGGACTGCACTGAATTGGTGAGAGAACAGTGAGGTTCCTTCGACACGGATCAGTAGAACTGACGAGAGGATAGACAAGCTATATCTTGGCCTCAGGAGATCTGATAAATAGAGATATCCAAAGGTTATTTATCAGTAGCTGCAATTTCTGTCTGTTATATATTATAACAATAGAGAGAATAAAAGATCGCACGTAATAACGTGTTATTTTGTCCGGCTGTTACATAGCGGGGTTGCAGAAGAAATGTACTAATTACCGATAACAAAAAATATCCAGATATTTTTATTTATAAGCATTTTAAGGTTTTTTTTTATTTCAAGATACTAAACTATTAATTTATAACTTTATACGTAGGTGTACATTAAAGTCTAACCTGTGCTTCAAAATGAATATCGGGGTTTTAAAGTTGTATAATATTTACTAACTTTTACTTACATTCATAAATTAAACACGAAATGAAAAACCAACTCAGTTTTTCCTATAAATGTTCAATGTGAGTACCATTCGTCACACGGAACACATCCAGCCGATAGGAGAGTTCATCCCATACTTTAATCAGCAAGTCTGGAGTAATCGATACGACAGCTGCTTCAATCCTGTGTCTCAAGTCGGGTAGGTCAAGTAGGGTAGCACATACACTTGATCCTTTATAAACCCCCAAAGAAAAAAAAAAATCGCACGGGATCAGATCGGGCGAACGTGGAGGCCACGGCAAACAAGCCCTGTCATCTGGTCTCTGGCGACCGATCCAGCGATCGGGAAGAACGTCATTCAACTAATCACCTACAGCGTTATGCCAGTGAGGAAGCGCAACCTGTTGCCAAATAAACTTCTGTGGTTCGTATTGCAGTTGAGGAAAGAGCCATAGTTGTAGCACTTCAAGATACTCGTAGTACTCGAAGATACACATGCTTCCGAGAAAAAGAACGGCCCGTAAACTTGTCGTTGGGATACGGCACAAAAAACAGTTTTGGGGAGTCTCGTTCACACTGCAATATTTCGTGATTATTTTCTGATCTCCAGATACGCACATTATGAATATTTATTTCTCCATTAACATGAAATGTTGATTCGACACTGAATACGACACGACAAAGAAAGTCTTCATCGTCGCGGTGTATCATTTCATTTACGAAGCTAGCACGAAATCCATAATCTATAGTCTTTAGAGCGTGTAACAGCTCTAAACGATATGGACGAAGTTGTAAGCTTTTCCTTAAAACCCTTCACACAGACGTCTCTGGAATTGCTAATTCGTGGCTAACATTCCTAACGGATTTCCTAGGACTACGCACAAAAGACTCTCTTACACGTTCAACATTGTCTTCGCACACACTCGGTCTTTCTGTCCTCTTTCCTTTACAAATACAGCCAGTGATTTCAAACTGTTTATACAATCTAAGAATGCTGTTATTGTCACTCGGGGAATCACAACTGAACTTCAGATGGAACGCACGTTGAAAGGTGATCACAGATTCACACTTTGCAAACTGCAAAACACAGAACGCTTTCTGTTAGCAGGGGGGTCGCTGTCTTTGCTACTAACGATTTCAAACGGAAGGTACAGGAAACAGTTTATGAGCTTGCGCACGAGTTACTATTTCATTTCAAACTGGAGAAATATGACAAGCTTTAACCTCCCCACATATTCATTTTGAAAAACATGTTATTTTGAACGGTTACGTGATTAAAAAACCGCAATGTTTTGTTAAAATTTATAATTTTAAGCTCACATATTTTATAACTTTTTATTTTTATGCAGAACAATCTAGTATATATTAAAGGTAAAAATGTCTTCTTTCATTATATAATTGTTGACAGGGAAAGCCTAAATTTTATACAAATTACGGGAAAGTTCAGTAACATCGTTACTTAAAAATTATCTATGGAAATTAATATCGATATATTATTCCTACTATTAATTGTGCATTACTGTATTTGAATAGTTTGCTTGTGTATAAATTTGTCATATTAGATTTAGAAATAGCGGATATTTTAAGTCACTGACCCCTAACGTGACATAGATAGTTACCTAAAAGACTAACAGATCGTTAAAGTTATACGTAATATTTATCAAAAAAAAAAAAAAATGACTTATGTTAAAATTGTTATTCGGTTAATATTCATTAATAAAATTAGTGTTTTTTAAATTTAATTTAAAATTATCTTTATTTTTCATAATAAAATTAGATTTTTGTTGTTAAAATTATTTATTTTTTTATTACTATTGCCTGTATGCGTTATTCCTCCCTCCCTCCCTTCCGTGCGCGCGCTTGTGTGTGTGTACTTTTTTAACGGAAACGTTTTACTGTATGTTCTTTAATATATTTCTAACTTTTTTTTTCATTCATTAATTTACGTATTAATTTTTTTTTACTATTTTTATATTGAATTATATATTCATTACGTATTTCAGTTCTACATACTATTTTTACATAAGTTAATTGTATCGCTATCAGTATAATTGTATAAATACAATAGTAATAAAAATTTATACATTTTTTCAACGTATGAAATGTCGTTGACTCATTATACAACAATTTTTTTAGTTCAGTTCCTATTATTTTTTTTTTCTTATAAGAGTCGTTCAGGTTTCATTCTTTCAAATGACGTCAATACTATATCGAATGCCACCTTAATAAACTTTAAATTCTTCCTATTTTTTTCTCTTCTTTTTATTTTAAGACAATTTTGTGTAATTTTCTGCCTTTTTTAACATTCGCTAAGTGTTCTAGTATAAATAATTATTTGTTTTTTTGTTGTTTTGTTTTTTACATGCTAACTAATCATACATACTAATCATTTTCACTATACTTTGTTCATTGATAGCTGAGAGTTAATGTACATATTAATGAAGATTGTCTTGATTGGCTGATTACCGGTAATTCCGTTATTAGAGAACTATTTATTTATCCTTATACAATTTAAGTCAAAAAGTGAATGAACATGTTATGTATTTAAGACTTTGTCAAACTTCAGCCAAAAATCAATTAATTTAAAAAGAATTAAAATTTTTGTAATTAGTTTTCTTTTCGATGGGTACAAGGCAATAGAAAGTTACAGCTATTTTTGTTCTTGTCAAGCTACTTGAAAAGTACCTTGGTAGGAAAAAGTAACATATTTCAAACAGTCTCATGATTTTAATTATTTAGTTTCTCTACTTACAATATTACCTGAAAAAAATTCCGGTGACATCAATACTTACCACCTTAATTATGTACTTTTTCCTATTTTTTATTATTTTTTATTTTGAGACAATCTTTTGTAATTTTCTGCCTTTTTAACATTCGTTAAATGTTATCAGCCTAAGTACTATTTACTGAATAAAGAAAGGGTTCGTATAGTGATGAACGCGTTTTCGCAAATCAGCTGATTTCGAAGTCGAGAGTTCCAACGTTCAAATCCTAGTAAAGGCAGTTAGTTACTTTTATACGGATTTGAATACTCGATCGTGAATACCGGTGTTCTTTGGTGGTTGGGCTTCAATTAATCACACATCTCAGAAATGGTCGTCCTGAGTCTACAAGACTACACTTCACTTACACTCATGCATATTATCCTCATTCATCCTTTGAAGTAACACCTGACGGTGATTCCCGGAGGCTAAACAGAAAAAATCCTAATTTCTGATAAATATCTATTAAGAATAAATATTCATATTTTCTTTTTTTTAATTTCCAATTTTTTATTTTTACGCTTCATCTTTTTACTTCGAATTTGGTTTCTCAAATTTAACTTACCATAAAAAAATATCATGTTCAAATTTAAAACAATTTGATTCCCTAATATTCAAATTAATTTTTAATCATGTTTGATCCTGGTAAAGCTTCTGTAATTTAATTAATATAAATTTTTAAATTTGATTTTTGATTTCAATTTAAGGAGTATCCTCATTTTCCCAAAATTATAACATTTCAAAATTTTAAGCTTATTTAAATTAGAATCTTCGGAAATATTATGGAAGTAAATTATATTTTTTTTATTTAAAGTCTTTTTTATATGTTATTACCATAATAATTTCATGCTAGCTGTTAATTTTTTCCAGATTCAAGTCGACTGCTGACTTTAATGGAACCCCAACTTCCTAAATACACCATTAAAAATTATATTTAAATCAAAATAAAAGAATCGATATATGAGGTGTGATAAAAAAATCTCCGACTTTGGCTCTTGGAATGGAATGCAAAGTTGGCAGGAGTTTATTACTCCCTACTCCATCGCAGAACCTGGACAGAGTCCCTTGCTGTTGGATCATTCTAATCGGGCTTGGTTTTTAAAAGAATTATTTTAAATCTCGGTTCTAATTTTCTCAAGTTTTGTTTATTCTTATTTAGTATTTTAAGGACGGATTTAATTGCATTCCAATCCGTTGCTAAACCAGCGTTATCGAACCCATTTTATGGGCCGACCGCGGAAGGCTAGGCTTATAAAGCCTGTCCTCCCGACGTAATTCCCCTTCAGACCGTCCACTGAAGTCCTTTCGGTGCTAACTCTTTAATAGGCTAGCAGGAATACGCCACAACGGGGCACTACCTGTAAGGAGGGAGCAATGCGTCCCCTTTTCCGGAGGAGTCGCAATTGCTGGGTTATTTTATCTTACTGTAAGTTTTGAAATAGGAGAGGTTGTGTAGAAGCTCTTCATCCGCTTCTGGTATGGCTGCCCTTCAGGACGCATCTCTGCTGGGCTCTGTTCCGGACTCCAGTCCGTGGTGTTGAGGCGAGTGGTTGGTCTTCCTTCTTCTTCTCCCTCTTCTTCTTCCGAAGACCTCTTCGTTCTTCTTTGGCCTGCACTTTCCAAGAATTGGTAGTAACCGAAATTACATACCATTAACCTTGAAATTCCCGAGGCCCCGAAGGGCTGAACGGGGGAAAGTGCAGGTTTTTTCGTTCTTCTGTGCTGTCAGTGGCTGCTGGGCAGGTGTCTGCTGGGCAGGTGGCTGCTGGGCTTGTGACTGCTGGGCTGATGGCTGCTGGGCTCGTTCCCTCTTTCTTCTTTCTTGAAAGGAAAGGAAGGTAATAGGGAACTTACAAATGGTGACACCTATTCGCGATCGCGGTTTTGGGGCGGCGATTTTCTGGAAAGAAGTAAACAGAAATTATTCACTCCACGTAATTATTAACCTTCAGACACACGTGTGTCTGAGAAGGGGTTGGGGGGACCGCGTGGCCGCAGTGAAGAAACCATTTGTTTTTGTGGTGGCTGTTGGTATCTGCAACAAAAGAAGCAGAACACACACACGAAGAAAAAAAAAAAAAAAAGAATTAATTTTTACTTTTCTTTCGACTGGCAGGATGAGACGGCACGACGAGTCGTTCCACATCCACTTTTCTCCCGTTTCTGAAACAAAAGAAACAGAACAAAACACACGCGGAAAAAAAAAAAAAAAAAAAATTTAAAAATTTTGACCGCGTTTTTGTTTTATGCGCGACTTACCGTGTTTGACGTCTTCAAACTATATAACTCGCGAAAACTATTCACTCGCGACCCCGGAAACGCGTCTGACGCACTATTCCGTTTATGGCTCATGCGATATGGAGGCCCCTAAGCCTGGTTTGTCGATTTTCGGCTACCGCACCGCACCATCACGGTGGTTCGTCCAGTACGGCGTGAGGCCGCTTCCTTACAACTGTCGGAGTTGGGTCCTCTCGGCAGATGTCCCGGAGATGACTGTGTTCGGACACAGCCGCTCTCCCGAACATTCTGCGCGCCTGCGCCACCCCCACCTCGGACACGGATTGAAATCTCGCATCAGATCGGAGAGTGGCGTTCCTGACGAACCACGGTGCTCCAAAGATCGTCCGCAACGCGATGTTTTGGACGGCCTCGATCTTCTTTTGAAGCGAGGAGCTCGACACTGCCCCCCATGCCGGGTAAGCATATGT
Organism: Lycorma delicatula; assembly: GCF_047948215.1. Taxonomy (NCBI): domain Eukaryota; kingdom Metazoa; phylum Arthropoda; class Insecta; order Hemiptera; family Fulgoridae; genus Lycorma; species Lycorma delicatula. The sequence goes on from NC_134458.1 coordinate 118,235,081, forward strand.
TAGAATCGGCAGTACGTACAGCCGAAAAATGAGAAGCTTAGTTGCCAGTGGGTACGGGCTGGCCCTGTTCAGCACTGGGTATAGCGAGGCTCTGGCGGCCTTAGCCCTCCGGGTCGCATAATTTACATGTTCGCCGAAGGTAAGCCGCCTGTCCAACACCACCCCCAGGTACTTAACTGTTTTCTCAAAAGGGATTTTCTCCCCTGAGATTTCCAGCTCTCTGGTCGGTTTTCGTGTCTTGCATGTGAACATCACGGCCACCGATTTTTCACCGTTGACCCTGATTCCCCACATGTCGAGCCACGGTTCCACTAAGTCCAGCTGCCTTTGGAGCCTCCAGACCGCGTAATCCACATTTCCGGATTCGTAGAAATATGCCGTGTCGTCTGCGTAAAGGGCCGTTTTGACCCCTTCCGACAGCGGCATATCGTTCACGTACAAAGTGTACAAGAACGGGGAAAGTACTGCTCCTTGGGGAACCCCAGCGGCTATTTCTCTGGTAGAGGAAATCGTTTCCCCTACGCGCACGACAAAATGTCGGTCTAGCAGATATGACCGCATCAGTCTGACATAGCGGTAAGGAATCGCCGATCGCGCTAGCTTATAAAGCAGCCCGCTATGCCAAACTTTGTCAAAGGCCTTGGCCACATCCAGAAAAACGGCTGCAGTCACCCGTTTCCTGTTCAGGCCTCCGACAAGGTCGTCTATTATTTTTACCAGTTGGAGGGTAGTTGAGTGACCCTCCCTGAACCCAAATTGCTCGGGCCGCACTTCTCCCTCCATGTACCTCAGTTTTTCGAGAAAAATCCTCTCGAACAACTTAGACAATACCGGTAACAGGGAGATTGGCCTATAATTCCGTGGGAAAAGTAAACTTTTCCCCGGTTTGGGTAAACTTACGACTTTGGTCGTTATCCAACAATTCGGGAAATATCCAACGTACAAAATGGACGTGAATATCACCGAAATTGCTGTAATCACGGAGGCCGGTATGTTCCGGAATGCACGGGCGCTGATCCCGTCGACACCCGGGGCCTTGTCGGGGCTTGTGGCCTTAATGGCTGCGGAAACTTCCGCTTCAGTGACTTGGTCAATCTCTAGAGGGGCGTCCTCCACCTGTGAGAAATAATCTACAAGAAAGGATTCCACCTCGGTTGTGTGCTCGTCGTTCGGGGAGGGAGGGGGGTTTGGAGTGAACTGCTCCTCCAAGGTATCGGCGAATACCTCGGCCCTCTCCGCCTCCGAGTATGCAAGAAAACCTCGCTGCCCCACAACCAGATGGCGAGGCTTCTTCCCTTCTCGCAGTCTCCTGTTCAACCTGAACACCGAGGAGATGTCGTCAGAGACCGAGGCGAGGTATTCGTTCCACGAATCCTCTCGATGGCTTGTCAGCAGTTGTTTTACCCTGTCCGTTTGATTATAAAAGGCCCGCTTATCAGCAGGGGACAGGGTGATTCGATATCTCCTCCTCAGTCGTCGTTTCTCCGTTATGGCTTCGGAGATATGAGGAGGGAGGTCGTTTCGAACAACTGCTCGAGTCTTGGCCGATGAGCTGCCTGCCAGGGCCTCGGTCATTGACGACGTGACGCGCCCGACAGTGTCGTCGATTTCCTCCGGGGTGTTCAGGAGCTCAGGATTTACCGGCCTGTACTCCCGCTGGAGGGTCTCGTAGAACCTTTTCCAGTTAACTGACCTTCGGGGTATAGGCGGGGGATCTCGGCCACCCCCTGCCTGACCTAGTTCCAACAGGACAGGGGAATAGTCCGAGCTGAGGTCTTCTATCGTTTCAATCATGAATGGGAGGGTACCCCCCTTCATGACTGCGATATCCAGCACGTCAGGCCTAAATCTGCCTGAGCGATGCACGAACGTGGGCACCTCAGGGCCTACGACGACCAAGCGGCGGGCTCTCGCCCTTTCGTACAGCAATCTGCCATTCGGATTTGTCAGACTGCTGTTCCATGACACGTGTTTGGCATTGAGGTCGCCCATGAGTATCATGGGCCCATCCCAATCCTCCAGCACGGCATCCAGATCTGCGCCGGTTACCGCGTAGTTCGGCTTGCTATAAGCCGAAACCAGCCGATACACCGTGCCCAGATGCTCCACATGCACACACGTTTGCTCCATCACGTTTGTATGAAGAACAACGCGCGTATGCATGTGGCGTCTGTGGACTAAAACCGCAGTTCCACCAGAGGTGCGAATTCCGGGTCGAACTGGCCTATCCGTTCTATATGTAAAATAGTTCCGAAGGGTCAGTTGCTTGTTTGGGTTCAAGCACGTCTCAGACAACAGTATCACGTCTATCAGTAGATCCTCGGCCAGACGGCATAGTTCCTCCGTCCGGCCTACTACTGAGTTGGCGTTCCACTGCAAGAGTCTGAGGGTGGGCCTAACCATACCTAGACAGTACAGCCATGAGGCACTCTGTTAAGGACTGAATACAGTCCTTGAGAGATTTTGCCTGGAGCAGGCGTGGCAAAACCATCATGATATCTGGCAGGATATCCTTCACTGTCATCTGTGACATGAAGTCCATGCCAGTGGTCTCCAACGGGGTAGCCGGTTTCGGTTTGCCGATGGAGGCGCCTTTTGTAGCGGCCGCCCTTTTGGTGGGGCGCGGGGCCACAGGGGCCGCGGTGTTTTTAACAGCCTGCTTGGCCTTCCCAGCCGGAGCAGGCTTTGCCTTTCCCGTCGAGGAAGGCTTGGCCTTCTTCGCCGGGGCGGCTTTGTCGCCGCCTTTTGTTTCACCACCTTCTTGGTGGTTGCCGCCGGTTTTGGCTTGGCGAGTGTTGGGGAGGGTACCTCCCCTTTTTTCACGACCGCCTTGGCCACAGGTGCCGGCACCTCCGGTTTGGGGGCTGATATTCCCCCACCGGCAACACGGGCCCAGCTGCGGCCGTCAACCTTCGCGGGCTTTTTAATACCCTTGACCCTGTTGACTTGCTCCTTATAATAGGGGCAGCCCCGGTAATTGGCCGGATGAGGCCCCTTGCAATTTACGCATGAGGCTGGCTCCTCACGCGGCTTAACGCATGTGGCAGTGTCGTGGTCCCCACCACACTTGACACATTGCTGGGCCCTCTGGCAGTAATTGGACGAGTGTCCAAATTTCTGGCATCTGTGGCACTGGGGTGGCCCCCCTCGTGACACAAACGCAGTCACTCCGACCTTGCAATAAAAAATATCGCTGAGGTCGTATATTTTGCGCGCGCTAGGGCCTAGTGGCCCTTTTCAGGGCCACTAGGCAGGTCGGGGTTTCCCGACCATCCCTTGTGAGGAGCTTCTTGACCGAAGTCACCTCAAAGCCAAGGGAGGTCAGTTCCTCCCTTATCTCCTCCGGGGTAGCCCCATAGGGGATCCCCCGTATGACTACCTTCAGCTCCTTGTCCTTCGGGAGCTGAAAGGAGTGGAAGGCGATTCCCTTCGAGTGCAGGAAACTCTGCACCGCCCGGTAATCCGCCTCGCTGCCCAGCTGCAGCCTGATCGACAGCCCGGTGCTTTTTGCCATCAGGCGTCCCCCGATCCGCGACTTAATGTCGCGCGCTAATGCTGGCCACTCCTTCGGGCAGTCCAGCATTATTGGCGGGATTTTCTCCCGCCTGACGGTAGCAGGCTGTGATGGGGCCCCATCATCAGCCTGCGGGTTGGCGGCTGCTGCAGCCTTGCTGCAGCCCGCTACTTTGGCTCTTGTAAACAAATATATTTAACCTAATTAGTTCAATGACTTGTTCCGTTCAAAGTAGGCATCTTCTGATTTAGCGCGTTTGTCCTATCGATATTTCCATTGCTGGAAACATTTTCAAAGTCATTTTTAGTTGGCACGTTAAGTCTTCTTGTCACTATTCCTTTTAATATATTCTCTGTCTTCAAATATTTTTCCTTTAAGGGAATTTTAAGCTTAGGAAAGAACCAAAAATCACCATGTCTGGTGAGTAAGGAGCCTGCTGAACTTATTCGATCCTGTGTTTTGCCAATAATCTCTGGTTAAGTTGTGATGCATAGGTGGAACATTGCCGTAATGAATTTTCTAATCGCCATTTTTCCAAGGCTATGGTGTCTTGTGTCGAACAGCAGGCCTTAGCCGACGAAGAACAGTTATTTATACTCTTTATTGACAGTTTGCCCTTGAGAACCATACTCAAGATGAACCATGCATGCATTGATAGTCAAAAAGACTGTCACCAATGTGAGGTCATGCTGACCTCACATTGGTTTGTGGTCCCTGGTTTTCTTTTGTCGCGGAGAATTTCAATTTTTCCAATGGTATGACAGTACCTTTGTCTTAGGGTCATAGCCAGAGACCCATTTCATTTCCGGTTTATTTTTTTTCTGTTATTATTTTACAACTTTTCGGGGTTTTTTTCGTGAGGGAAAAGTTTAGGAATAAATTTTGCTACAACACGCCACAACCCGAGATCTTGCGTTAAAATCAATTTCACTGAGCGAAATGAAATTCCTACTTTATCTTCAAGCTCTCTAATTGTTATTCGATGATCATTCATCACCATCTGTGGAACACGCTCGATTTTTTTAGTGATTTTTGCTGGTGAAAGGAGCGAGGGAGCTTTTGTCACTTTCGACAGATGTTCGGCCATCTTGGAAACGGTGATACCGCTGTTTAATTCGTGCAACATTCATAGCTTGATCAGTAAAGTTCTTTAAATCTTCCTTACTGTCTCTACATGTGGGTCGCCAAGTTTTTAACAAAATTTAATGCAAATTCTCTACTCAATCCGTTCACCATTTTGTACGGCAACGAAAACACAACTATTACGCTCACGTTTTATTTTCACGGCTCCTAAGCAACAACTGGATGCAATAGCAGCAAAACAATTTATCATAGCCAACCAATTCGAATCAAGGTCTCATTCCACGACAGTCCCCTTCCCGCGCTACAACTGGTTACCACAATAAAAAATAAGATCGGATAATTCTTTATCACACCTTGTATATTTAATTGATTTTGCCTTTTTTATCACTAACTTACTCACTTTAAGCTTAGGAAAGAACCAAAAATCACAGGGACCAAGTCTGGTGAGTAAGGAGCCTGCTGAAGTTGTTCGATCCTGTTTTTTATTACCCAGTTGGTTAATAATTAATCAAATTTCAACCAATTTTGAATTTGATTTCTCATTTTCCAGATCACATAATAATCTTTGATGCGATTTCTATTGATTAACCATATACTCTGATATACTTGATATAGCCATATACTCTGATAATAATCATCCTTTCTTAGGGCCAGATCTCCTATTGATGCCACGCTAATTCTTTGAAATTACTTAAACGAGCTTCTTCTACGTGGTTTTCTAAGTTGTTAATTCTTCTACGCGAGTCTAATCTTTCTGCGTGGTTAAAATCACTACTGAAAATCAAAAATATCCTTTAAAATCAGCAATCGTAACCTAATCTATCCTTTCAAGAATATGCCTCTTCTTGTTTTCCATTAACACTCTTATTCCACAATATGAGAAAATAATAGTCGAGCGTTCACACCTTGGGATACATCCATATACAACTCCAACGGTAAATAATATGTAGTAGAAAGTTCATTACATTAGATTCAGTTAGCAGGTGAAGTTGAAAATTAAATACCAATTTTAAATGCGTAATTTAATTTTACATTGGTACTACTTATTTTATAATTAATTTTTCACAATAATGCTATCTTCTTCTAACTATACATGAATGTTAGTAGTTATTATCCTGAAATCTTTAGTAATTATGTTTGTAAGATTAATTTACAGTTTTTAATTTTCGGACTAATATCTCTAGAATAGTGCTATACGTATTAAAGGGGAAAGTATGGTGATCATGTCAAAAATGGGGATCGGATTTTTTTTTCATCTTTAATTTCTAGGGTCCAACTAGTTCAGCTAGACCAAAAAAAAAATGTACGTGTGTGTTGCACTGCTTTTGTTCTTATCAGGATTGACCGAACCGATTTTTTTCAGATTGGCTCAAATATTTTTATATATGGGGTTCAAATATTTCTCTTAATTTTTATTTTAAAAATTCGTTAAGAGGATGGGGGGAGATATCGCGAAAAAAATTAATTTCGGTTTTCTTCAGAGGCATTTTAGTGAGAACTTTATTAAATCAAACTTGTTACCTACATTAATAAATAATAAAAATGTTTTTGTTTTTTAATCAACTCCCATCTCTTAAAATTAAGATATATGTTTTCTTGTTTTTTTGCTCTACCTCCCTTCGGTTTTAATCATTTTTTTTTTAATTTTGAAAGTTTATAGCTCTCAAGAAATGTTATTTTATAACATTGTTATTTTATATGAAACCTGGACCTAAAATTTAAAAATTTTTTTGAAAGTTTTCTTTTCCTTAGAAGAATACTTTACCTTAGAAAATATGTAAAGCTTAACCTATATATGAATATTTTAAAAAAAATCTGTTTACAAATTTATTCCCTACCTCCAAAAAAAATATATTTTTTTTCTAACTCTTAATTTTATTACTAATAACCGGGAAGCTTTTTTTAACGTTGAATGAACGGTACAATTAATTTTTCGACTGAGTACATATTTATTAAATCATCTCATATTCAAAACTGTAAAAAAATTAAGTACACCGTTCATTTAAGGTTAAAAAACAGGATATTCTGGATTTGTTTTTATTTTTGCACTATTTTTATTACCTATGTCAGTTAAAATATTATATTTTTTAAATAGGAGATGACTAAAAATAAATTGTATCGTTCAATCAGGTTAAAAAACTTCTTTGTACGAAGTAACGGAAGTATTATATTCGCGAAAAATTTCTGTTTTCAGATTTTAACGGAAATATTCAATTTTGACCATCCCTGAATCCATTTTAACTCGTTTCAGCATGACGTCTGACGTACGTCGTATTAATCTCGTATAACTCAAAAACGATTAGCCGTAGAATGTTGAAATTTTGAATTTAGGACTGTTGTAACATCTAGTTGTGCACCTCTCCTTTTGATTGCAATCTACTTGGCCAAAAATGTCCAAAAGAAGCCCAAAATCCAAAAGATTTGGATTTTATACTTTTTCTTCGTTAAGAGCTTTGCAAAAAACGTTGCTCTTCGTTAAGATCTTTTGAATGATTTATCATAAGTGGTACTTATTTTCATTGGTTCCAGAGTTATAGTCAAATAAAATTTTAATTAATGAAATATTTGGATCTTACAAGGGAAGGCACATCGGTTCGAATCAAACTTCATCTCCTTTTTTATTTTAACTTTTTTTTAAATTTAAATATATTGATTATTAATAATTATTAACCTCTGATTGTAAAAATTTTTTTACCATAAATAATAATTGAATAATAATAAAAGAAAAAAAATAAGAAAAATATCAGAAGTTATTAGTGAAATAAAATTTTATTTACTTTTCATTTTAATTCAAAAATGTTTACAGAGGTTAATAATTATTAATAAATCAATATATTTAAATTAAAAAAAAAAAAGTTAAAACATATATTTTTATGAAGTCGGATTCAAACCGAGGTGGCATGATTACGGAGCCGACACGTTCTCACTTACACCACATAACTAACTACTTGAGCGACGTGGAACAATATTAATATATAAACTAATATACTGATACGGACTCCACAAAAAAATGTGATGCAATGTGGTATCCACCACAATGCAGTTGTGTAATTGTTCACTTTATTAAAGAATTGGAGGATCGTACCTCACTTTAAATGAAATAAGTTTAAATTAAGTGCAGCAAAAAATATGTATATGTAATTTAATAGGCATACATGGAAGTCATGTGATGTCCACATCAAATTTTTTTAAAGAAATATTAAACATTAGAGCTATCAAAAAAAATTAAGATTTTTACATTTTAATTTCAATGGGTAACTTGTAACTTGTTAAATGCAGTGTGTAATTTATTTTAAATTTAAAAAAACTTTTTTTTGTTTCCATAAACGATTGGAGTGAGATTGGCAAATTATTTTAATAGTCGGTTAAAGGACTATTGATGTAGAAAACATAGATGCAAAAATCTCCCATTAACTACATTTCTGAAGCAAGGTACAGTTAAAAAAAGAAAATTATATAAAGTCATTTTTTGGGAAGAGGGTGAATATTAAATAAATATTTTTATTAATTTCTGATTCTGATTAGACTTCAAATTTTATAATAAAAACTTTTGCTTAAGTGCTCCGAAAAAATATGAAATTTTTTTTCGGCCAAAACATTCCCACCCTTTTTTCCAATTTTTGAAAAAATTAGTAGATTCTTTCCCCCCGAAGGTAATTTCTGTCTGCTAAGTTTGGTAACAGTCATCGAGGTCGAGGGTTATATGATCAAATTTGACCAACATAGGTGCATACGCACGAATATCCTCCGTCTCGCAAAATTTTTTTTTTTATTTGGGAGCATTGGAATAATTTTTTCGCAGTTTATTTATAATCTATTTAAATCCATTTATTTTCTTTAAAATAAGTTTTAAAAAGATGTTTCTTTAAACTTAAAGTGATCAGTTTTTTTACGGATCTGTATACTTTCTTCCCATTATTGCTATATTTCCCTATATATCTTTCCATTAACAACATATATCGCTATAGCCGGGAAAGAAGAAAATAAAGTTACCTATTACGATTGGGCTTCCGTGTATCCGAAAGTATTTTAACATATCATACGAGGTGTGGCTATTAAATAACGAGAGGCTGTAAAATATTTTATTTTAAATTTATACATATTTTGTTATTACCCCCTTCAATACACACCTATCCACTATCCCTACAACGCTCCATGCGAATATTCCATTATTCGAAACAGTGCTGGAGGTCTTCTTCTGTAAGCTCTTTCATGACGCGTGCCGCTTTTTCTTTCACAGCATCAACGGTCTAAAATCTTGTTCCTTTTAATGCAGATTTGACCTTGGAGAACAGATAAAAGTCACATGGTGCTAGCTCAGGTGAATAAGGCGGATGGTCTAACACTGGGATGTTTTACTTGGCTAGAAACGTATTGACAAATGCAGTGTGAGCCGGTGCTCACAATGCACCTGCTCAACAAGTTATGCGAAAAACGCATGACATGTTCTTCCAGAATTCGGGTTGTTTTTTCTTATTTTTTCATGGAGTTGAACAAGGACTCCAAGTTAGTAATGTTGATTTAATAGTTTTACCTTCAGGAACACAGTGAAGGTACACAATCCCATGAATATCGAGAAAACAATCATCATCGCTTTGAATTTTGATCATCATCTTCAACGTCTTCTCGGCCATCTTGGAAACGTTTAAACCACTCAAAAACTCGGTTTTTCCAAGTTTCATATGGAATTTGACGACAGTTCTTTGCTCTAATAAAACACACCATTTTTTGAGCAAAACAAAAAAAAAACAGATGTTATCCAAACAAAGGCCACGGCCAGACTAATTTGTCTGCAGAAACTGTAGTGGCAACAATCGAAAAAGAAGGCTTCACGCTACACAGCTGTCAGTCGTACGAATTTGGCGATAATATACGCTGACGATGGTTATTTGCAGGTGGATTTATTGAAATAAAATGAATTTTCTTGCTCCGTCAAAATTTTATCTTCTCAATTTTTTAAATTATTGTAGCCAGTAATTTTTTCTTTTATTTATTTCCTTTGTTATAGTTATATAATTTTTTTTATAACTTAATTACTTTTGTAATTTTTTTGATACTTCAAAAATAATTTTCTAGAATTATATTTTAATTCTATCATATTAATTTCATGTGAATACGTCCAGATATATTTTTAAACTTTAATTCCTAAGTTGAACGAACTGTAATTGTTTTATAACCTGTAATATTGATTCAAAACTATTACCATTCACTATATAATCTTACTATCGTATAATTGACCAATATAATTTGCATAAAACGAAAATTTTCCATTTATGTAATATTAAGATAAAAAAAATGCTGTATGGTTTCTCATTTGGAAACGTAGAAGTTATTAATTTTGATTCCTAATTTTAAAGTTGTTTGTTGTCTTTCAAATTTATTAGTTCATCATTTTGTGAACTACAGTTATATGATTTCAATTTTTAAGTGAATTCAATTTATATTATGCTAAACAAAACATTAAAAGATAAAATTCTCATCTCAAAATTTGTATATTGATTTTATTAAAAAATTGCGTCTGTATTTGATTTTGTTTTTGAGTGATTTATATAACGGATCCTATATTCGATAAATGCATTTTATTTTTTTATTATACTATTTGAGATTATATTATCAGATAACAGATTATATGTAACGATTACAGTTCAACAGTTTGCCTAGTGTTATCTGTAGTAATCTAGACGCTGCGGTTAAAATGATCCTAGTAAATAAAGTTCGGCGGTTATATAGATATTTAGATCCAAATAAAAGTAACTAGATTTACTTAATTACTTTTGAAATTTGGTGCCATGGAACAGCTGATCGATTACAATGCCTGTTATTTATCAGATATATGTTGTTTTTTTTTTTTACTTATGTTCTTGTTATTTTCCTTCTTTATTCATATATTTAACATAATGTATTAAAGAAATCTAATGAACCACGCATGATTATTGTACTTCGATCAATCATATACATTATTTAAAAATGAGCGGCAACATACATTACTAAAACTATACTGTAGACAATGAAAAATGAAATCCGAATTTCGAAACAATCTATCAGGGCAATTTCATTAAAAAGAGACTTGTCATATTATTCTGTATCCCAACGGGCTGGCCTAGCGGTTAACTAATCGTCGAAAATAATTTTCTTACAGCTGAGTTTCGAAGTTGAAGGTTAGAAGGTTCAAATCCTACTAAAGTTACTTTTATACGGATTTGAATACTAGGCAGTGGACACCGGTGTACTTTGGTGATTCAATTAACCACACGTCTCAGGAATAGTCGGTCTGAGTCTGTACAAGTCTACACCTCATTTACATGTCATGGTGGTACTGGCGGAGAGCCCAAGTAAACTAGATGAAATGCTTGATGACTTAAATGAAGCTTTTGAAAGTCAGGGTGTGAGGATCACCAAAAAGAAGAGAAAATGTGTGGTAGTAGGTGGAAAAGAGGAGAGGATTGAGATTTAGATAGGAAATGAAGTTTTAGAGCTGGTGAAGAAATCTCAAAAATTGGGGAGCTTTATAATTGATGACCTGACTTGCACAGTAGAAATTAAAAAAAAAATATGAAGAAGTAAGCAGGCATTTAATATGAAGGGAAGACTGTTCTGTGGAAGGTTAAACTTAGCGTTAATGAAGAGACTAATGAATTGTTTTATTTTAAGTGTCATATGTCTGTGGAGCTGAAATGTGGACGATGAGAAAAGCAGCCAGAAAACGAATTGAGACTTTTGAGATGTGAGTGTGGCGCAGAATGATAAAGTCAGACCATGTAACAAATTAAAGTATTAAGAAGAATAGGAGAAAACAGGAAAATACTAAATGTGATTGAATATAGGTAAAGCAACTGGCCTGAAGATTGTATGAGAATGTGTTTATTAGTGGATTCGATTGAAGGCTTGATGAATGGAAGGAAGAGATTTCAAATGATGATGGGATTATGGAAAATTATAGATGGGATTATGGAAAAGGGAAAATATTGTGAAACAAAGAATTAATAATTATGAGGTTAGCAGAGGATAGAACAAGGTTGGAGCAGCAACCGTGACAGGATCTGCCCTAGTTGCAGAACATTATGAGTGAATGAACATGTCATACATATCCTCCTCATCTCATTTGGCCCTGGAGGGATCGCTTATTGTTCACTAGTTGAACAGATTGCAACGTACACATTAGGAAAATGAATATCATTTTGTATCAATAGAAAGATGCATTGAAACTTCGGTTGTACTTCGTTACCTTCCGCTCATTCATTTTGTGCGTATTTCTGACAGAAAATTGCACTAACATTTCCGTAAAATATTTTAAAAATTCTTAAAGTGTTAATTTATATATATACTTTTTAAATTAGTATAAAAGCCTGCAAATAAATAATGTTCTTCTTAACATTTGGCACCGTTGGTTTAAATAATTCCTGATGATGGAGGAATAATCCGAAAGCGCTTGGATAATTAATACTCACAATTGTTGGTAAGTGGATACTCTATTTTTTACATAAGTAATGTCCAAATATTTTTTTTAATATTAAAAAAATTGAAATTGAAATGATTAAATACATATTAATGAAAGCTGAAAGTGAGATAATAATATTTGAATTCTGTTTAGGTAGAAATATCTACAAATATCCGCTGCGTAGGGCAAAAAGCGGCAGTATCTTCCAAAATTATTTGAAACAATGCGATCATTCGTTTTCATATTTTTCAGCGTTAAGAATTCTTATTCTCTAAGTAGCTATCCAGAGATTCTCTTTCTATGCCTGATTTAAATTAAAAAGTTAAACAGATAGAAATGAACGAACATCAACGTGAGTTGTAAATTCTGTTAATACAGTCTTTTATAAGTCCAGGAATAAATGTAAATCGTGAGGTAATGGCGTTCGATAGACTGGCGAGAGAATAATGGAGGATGATCAAAACCTTTCTCTTCCAGCTTATTTATCTACAACGTATTTTATAAAAACTTATCAGGGCATTTGGCATATGCGGTTTCCACCGGATCTTGACGTTTTGACACCTATGGAACCCAAAAAACCGGATGGAAATTTTCCGGATGCTCGGATGTACGTGTGTGAATTCGATGTTGCACTAAATCATCTTATATCTCCAAAAATACTGGACTGATTTTGATCAAACTTGGTCAGATTTCTTCCATATATGGGGCATTGATCCCATTAAATTTTCAACTTAAAAGTTCAAGGGGATGAGTTTGTAGATGTGTAGAGTAAGATCACCCTCAGTATCTCGAGATTTCGCGTAATTAAGGTCTTATTTTTCTTAGGTACATTTGTTAACAGTTAAAAAATAAAATTTTCAAAAAACATTTTTTGCAAAATCGCACCCCACCCCAAAAAATGCTCCAAACTAGTGGCTAAGTTGGTATACTGCGTCAATAGTACCCCGTGTCGCCACAAGGAGCGCTAGTGTAACGCTGACGTGCTAAATTAAGTTGTGTGTGTGTGTTTGTGTGTAAGCCGCGTGACGGTAAAGTCTTATAACTGTGATATCAGCGTTTTAATCCACTTTTACCTGTATTATATATGCAGTAGAACCTTATAGTACGTTATTTTCGGAATCATAAAGGTGTTGAAATGGAAAAAATCATGAATTAAGGAAATCGTTTACTTGTAACATTTGATAATAATACAAATGTCATTAATACAACAAAATTATAATTTTGTAGGCGATTTAAAATTATTGTTTATAACTATTTTTATATTAATATAGAAGGAAGTTAACGTAGTACTTGCTAAATTTTTTTCACCTAAATATATAAGAATTTTAAAATACATATAACACATACACTATAAGAATTTTAAAATGTTATAAACTCATTACAAATAATGTATGAAACTAAAATATAAATAAACAGTAAAGAAACGAAAGAATTTGTTTATAATTAATAATGTTTTTCTTTATAATTTTTTTTAGCACAAAAAAATTCTTTTTTTTTATGTAAGTCTATGTAATTGTCTTATAATTATTGTTAATATCGTACAATACATTGCAAAATTAAAAAAACATACACAATATGTTATCTTGAATGAAAAATCTACATTTATTGAGTTATCTACTTATTTGTAGATAATTTTTTTTTCCTGGCCAAACTCGCAACCATTTTTTGCAGTTTCTTAAAAAAAGATTACTTTAAAAAAAATGTCTTTATTTCGAAAATTACTGAAGATTTATTTTTCGTTTAAATTTTTATCCACCATTAGTAAGGTGTTTTTTTCATAAATTCTATCAAGTTTTATCTTACATATTTACAACTCCCAGGAATATTCTATGTTTTTTTTTAATCTACACGTAAAATAGATTATTATTGTTTCATAAACCTTATTATACCAGTTTCTTGTATGTAGGCTATTATTTGTTCCAAATTGATTTTTCAATATTTTTTTTAAGTGATACGCTGTGTTACAGTTTGTTCTGAATATTTTTTCTGGAATGTGATACCATTTCTGTAAATTTTATGTAAGTATAATTTATTTATTTCATTAATATACAAATTCAAACGTTCATAATTACAAAAAAAAGTATTTAAAATTCATTAGAATTGAAATTAAAAAATTCAGTTTACTCTGTGTAAACTTTTAGGATAACTGAGTTACTTAACATTTGTTAAATGTAACAAAAATTAAGTTGTGTGTGTATTGCGTGTGTTCAAGTTACGATCTTTAAATACAGTTACTTATATTTGTCAAAATTAACATAATCAATTCTCTGTTAATCTATCACACAACTCCTCACTACTTTGATAAATTTTTATATACAGGGGCATCTCGACGATCTCCCGGGACTTTCATAACCTATTCTGTACGTAAAAATAATAAAACGTATAAACATATGCCATATGAATATTAGGTTGTGAGTTACGACTAGTGAAAAATTTCGCTTGGATTTCAGCTACCCCGGTGAAATGAGGTCGTACTGAAATTTTTAGCACGTTAACTAAGGGGCAGAACAGAATTTGTGATTTCTTATGGCTTTAGATTTGAAAAATGGAGTAAAATAGGTTCTAGAACGGTATCTGCAAAAGTTTTGGGAAATCTGGGGTGAAAATCAATAAATTTGGGTAAAAATCCGTTTTTTATGTTTGACGTACAACTTTGTTAGTGGTAATTGTTAAAATGGTAATAAAACCATAAAACATTTTAAACAATTTTACAGAGAATTTAATTCTGAACAAGATGTTGTAACATAAGTTGAATAAAACAAAGAAAAGTTAGAAAAATTCGAATTTTATTTAGAAACGGTACATTACTACATTTATCAGAGAAGTACTTATTTAATGCAAACATAAAACAAATTCTTTTTTAGTGATGTTAAAAATTTCTAAAAACAAAACTTTTCTGTTAAAAAATTACAAAAAAACTGGAAATTACACAACAAATGTTAAAATAAAAATAACTTACATAATAATTTTTTTTTATTGGCAGAAATACATGAATTATTTGAAAAATTATTATTTCAAAATTGGCCCTAATATAACAACATCTGATCAACAATGAGCAATACTATATTAGTTCTTAAATCATTCTGTAAGGTGAGTTAAGTATATCGGGTACTGTGAACTGTGTCGTCGTTAGCGAAAGTTTTCTGTGAATTTTAGTTTGAACGTGATCGGTTTGCCATTGAAGTAATGCCCGTACTTATTTATAACAGAGGAATACGCTGATATGGTATTCATTTTGAATGTGTGTATTGTACTGCTACAGTTGCTGCAATAGAATATGAAATACGTTTTCCGAATCGCAGGATTCCAGATCCCAAAACAGTTAGCGCGACTTTTCGCAATCTTCGGGGAAAAAGGTTCACTACCTAGTATTCGTACCAGCTACAAATGATCTATTCAACACGAGCTGTTACTGATGAAATTGTTATTGATACAGTACAACGCAGTCCAGACGTCAGTGCACGACATCTTTCTAAGCCAGGGGTCGGTAACCTGCGGCTCGCGAGCCACATGCGGCTCTTTGGATGTGAAGTTGCGGCTCTTTAGTTTCATACGCAAATATTATTTATTTTATCAAAAAAAAAAAACACACACACACGCGTCGTCAGTCCGTCAGAAGCTCTCGAATGACGCCGTCGTCGGATGTTTCTATGTAGGTTTTAATTTGCTTTCGACGCAAGACAATTTGGCGTCTTCGCCAGTGCTTTGGCTGTGACGTATAGTTTGTTGTTTCAAGTAAAAGAGTTAGAACCGAATTATCTTCTCAAAGTTATGTATGTACATACAAATAATAATAATAATAAAAAAAACCGAAGTAAAGATAGGTAACATAATAAGTATTATATTTTTAAAATACATATTATACATATTTTTTCCAAATAAGATACCTAACTACTTTTTTGAAGTCAATAAGAATTGTCAAAAAAGAAACAAAGTACTACTGTTGGATATTACCGCGAAAGTGTTTTTATTAAAATATATACTTAATAAATTACCTATTTTATTATTTATCTATTTTATAGCTTTTATTATTTAAAAATTAGAGTTAAAATAATAATTATAAGTGTAAGTACCTATAAATTGTTATTTAATAAACCTATTTTCGAAAAACATTTTGTGGCTCTTTAAAAACTTTGAAATTTTGTAAATTGTAATTTTGACTCTTCTGACTCAAAAGATTGCCGACCCCTATTCTAAGCGGATCAGAGTTTCTATTCGATGGTTTGGAGGGCACTTAAAATACGTTTCAGCCTTATCATAAACAATCAGTTTAAAATCTACGCCCAGGAGACGGTCTGTTTCGCCTAGAGTTCTGCTTCTGGTGGAATACAAATCGACCACTGTACAAGTATGTTTTGTTTACCGATAGGCAAATTTCACTTGAGATGGTGTGAACAACTTAGGTAATGAGCACAAATGCAGAAGTAAATCCTCATTAAACGGTAGAAGGCAATTTTTAATACCGACTTAGCGTCAGTGTATAGTGCGGACTTCTTCAGGATCAGTTGTTTGGGCCGTTCATGTTATCCGGCCGCTTCAGTGTTGAGGTGTATTTGCACTTTCTTCAAGAAAACTTGCCGCAGCTGCTTGAAGATGTTCTCTAGCGCTGAGACGCCAACTATACTTTCAGCACGATGGCGCGTTTCCCCATTTCTCTTGTGCCGTTTCCACTCACTTAAATCATAATTTCCCTGAGAAATGGATCGGTTGTGGAGATCCACATTCCAAGATCTTGTAGATCGCCTCATCTAACACCTTTAGATTTTTACGTCTGGGGTTAGATGAAAAATATTGTATGTATACATAACAAAAATACATTCTCGTGAAAAATTAATTGTCCGCATTATGGATTCGGCTGTCCAACTTAAGGACAGTTCTGAAGAACTAAAAAGAGAAACAAAAGCAGTACAGAAGCGTGCCAAGAAATGTGTTGAAAATGTCGGGCTCATTTTTGAACATTTCTTATAAACTGGAATGTATAATGTACTTTGGCCCAGTGTACTGTTTTTTAAAAGAAATGGAATTTTTCTAACTTTTCTTTGTTTTATTAAACTTATCTTACATCATTTTGTTCAGAATTAAACTCTCTAAAAGTTTTGTTCAAAGGTTTTATGTGTTTGTAACAAAATTATTGTGCGTCAAACATAAAAAATCTGATGTGGGCACTAAATACTTCCTTGTATGCCTATTACATATACAATTTTTTTTAAAATGAAAAATACATAAAATTTTATTTCATTAATAACTTCTGATTCTAATTTTTTTTAAATTTTTTATTGTTATTATTCAATTATTATTTAGCGTAAAATTTTTAAACAATCAGAGGTTAATGGTTATTTATAAATCAATATATTTAAATTAAAAAAAAGGAGATGAAGTCGGATTTGAACCGATGTGATTTCCTCTTGTAAGATCCAAATATTTCATTAATTCAAATTTTATTTGACTATAACTCTGGAGCCAATGAAAATAAATACCACTTTATAACATATCGTTGAAAAGCTCTCAATGAAGGCTTATTACTGCAGTTGAAAAAGTTCAAAATCCAATGTTTTTTGATTTTTGGGCGTTTTTGGACACCTTTGGTCTAGTCTATTGCAATCAAAATGGGAGATGCACAGCTAGATGTTACAACAGTTCTAAATTCAAAATTTCATCATCTACGGCTAATCGTTTTTGAATTATGCGAGATATACGTACAGACGTCACGCCGAAACTAGACAAAATGGATTCAGGGATGGTCAAATGGATATATCCGTTGAAATCTGAAAACCGAAATTTTTCGCAGTCATAGTACTTCCTTTACTTCGTACAAGGAAGTAAAAAAAGAAGTTTATGGCTATATATATGTATATATGTATATATATATATATATATATATATATATATATATATATATATATATATATATATATATATGTATATTTTTTTTTCAAGGTCCAATCGTTCAGAATTTAGTCAAAATGGATTCAGGGGTGGTCAAAATGGATATTTCTGTTGAAATCTTGAAACCGAAATTTTTCGCGATCACATTTCTTATACAAGGATTTTTTTCTTCCTTATACAAGGAAGAAAAAACAGTGTTTTTTATCCCAATTTATTGGCTTTCACCCCAAATTTTTCAAAGATTACTCGGTTCTGGGATTTACTTTATACGTTTTTCCAGGTTAAAAACCATAAGAAATCACTAATTTTGTTCCTTAATTAACATACTAAAACTTTCAGTACGACCTAATTTTACTGGGGGTAGCAGAAATCCGAGCGAAATCTTTCACTAGTTGTAACTCGCAAAAGAAGCATTTTAGAATATACGTTTATTATGAACTTTTTCCATTATTTTCACGGGTAGAAATAGGTTATGAAAGTCCCGGGAGAACTTCGTAATATGTCAAGTTTTCTCTTTCATTTTATCTGAATCATTTCCACATTTCAGTTTTGCACATTTTGATAAAATCCTGAACCCATTATATTTTCGGGGTCTTTTTCTTTTCCTACGTAGCTCGATCGATTCCTAATATAATATGTTTGTCCATCTCTGGTCCTTTGGCCTGAAAATATATCCAACTTACTGCGCTTATTTTCTGTAATTACACTCCTATATTTTCCGTTCCAGTTCTCTCTGTTACTCATTCCTTTGTCTTCTTCATTATTCTTCTGATCTTTAACATACCCTTCTCCATATTTTTCACGTTTTCCTCAGACTCGTTAAGTTTTGTCGAGTCATTGTCCAGGTTTGGCATTCATAGTTCAAAATAGGTACAGCATTCTACGGTTTAATAATGTTTCCTTCTCGTTCATCCTAAATTTGATTTTAAATAATTTCCTGTAGTTATAATTTCCCCTACTTAATCCTACTCTTCGACTTATTAATAATAAAGAAATTCTTCCACCTCTTTCCTAAGTTCTCCTTTCATTTCCATTGATTATTTATTATTATTAATTTTTTTATTTTCAAATTCATACTGCCAGTCTTTTTTAGCAAACCCATACTGATTTCTGTGATAAATTTTATATTTTATCAATTAACATTAAAAAAATAAAATTAGTAACACTTTGATTTATTGACCGATTCAAACAAGGCAAGTGTGGACGCACGAACGCGCGCACACACACACACACACACATTCATATGAGTGAAGCGTAGGTTTATTGGAATAACATAAATATTTAATTGTTGATCTAAGAAATGTACTCGTATCTTTAAAATGGATCTTATTTCTTGATTTATCACGGTTAATCAACTTATAACGAATTTTTTTAATGAAGTTGGAATACTGAAGTGAAAGAAACCCATTAATTTGATTGGAGATATCTCTTTGTAAAGACGAGAATCATCCGATAGAAGTTTTTTGTGTACTGTATTAAAATTTTGAATGCAATATAATATTAAAACTTGTTAGATTGTTGTAGATTTTATTTAAAAAAAAGAAAAAGGGAGGGAAAGTTGTAATTTCATTGAATGAATACGTATTTATTGGTTAACATGATGGCTTTTTTGATCAACGTGTTCCCGGATTTCATATGACCGGTATGGGTTTGAAATATTTTAATCTACTTTTTAATCCAATCAGAGCTATCGTTAAATACGTAGCTAAGTATAGCATGTCCGAATTGTTATAATAAAACAAAGATGAGCGTCAATTTTTTGTTTTAATTCTTTATTTATAATCGTTGTAATTTTAAGGGTTGATTAGGAACGTAAAGTGGTTAGTAATTTAGCGTATGTATGATTTATAAATTTCTCTACTATGTAAGTATCTTGGGATGTTGCTAGAATAATCTCGACGTATTTATCCCCGACTCCAAGATCGTGTTGAAAAAACGTGCTCTCTATAAATCTGGATTTCAAATAGAATTTACATTCTTTTCGTCTTCTTTCAATTTAAACCGAAAATTTTACTATTTAAATTTATTACAGTTTTTTTCTTAAATTTACCTGCCCATCCATCTTTTAAATTTTAATAAGTTTTTGGAAAAAAATTTTTTTGTTAATTTAATTATAAAATATTTATGTTTTATTTTGTTAAAAAGAAAGTAGTTGTCAGAAAATGTGTTTCTTTCAATATCCGTTACTACGTATTGTAACGTATACTAACAGGGCAATGACCTTTATGTTAGGTAAATAAAAAAAATTAATTTTAAGTAAATTAATTCAAGATCCCACATGTAAGTTTACACGCATGCATATAAACCCATTAATACATCAAATGACCAATCTTCCTGTAGAAGTTCGATGCCTTCAAAATAGGGAGGGAGCAGAGACCTCCGGTATATTCACTAACAAATTCATACTCGTCACAATACTATCTTACTTCATGTATAAATATACATGATTTTATCTTTTTGTAATTCATCCTTAGATATTGTCTCATTAATCTTTATTTTTTATCAGTTTTGAATTATTAGTATCGATGTAATATTTTATCAAAGAAAAGTCATATTTGATCGTTTTAATATATATATTATTTTACGAATTTGGAAAGTTTTTTTCTACTACCATACTGTTACGCAGAGGGGTTTTTTTTACTAATAAATAATTCATAGGAATAACTAAACGATGTTTTAAAGAGATTTAATTTACGTTAAAATAATTACACAGGTTATGTTTGTGAAATTTCTACCGCTTACGTCAAAGGATCACGTTAACTTTTCTTTCTTTCTCAATACCGGAACCTATAAATTTTATTCATTTATGATTTCGTTATATAACAGTTTATTCTGATTACATAAGCATTGGAATTTTTAAACATTCAAAATTCCTTTTTTGCATATAGAATTACTGTTAAGTTTTATCGTATAAAATTATAAGAAATAAATTATTTGCAGTATAAATCTATTTTAATAAATATCCAAAACAAATTACATTAAAACAAAATAAGAATATATTATTCAAAACTAATTATGAACTTTTTGTTAACGCTGTCGAAAAGCCTATGTACAATTGTATTACTTTAAAATAATGAAAGGTAAAACTATTGTGAAGAATTTACTAATTTAAGATGCTCCACAAAAATATATTAAATTATCTAATATAGTTTTAATTTAAGTAATAACTGTAAATTATGTGCAGTTAAATTAACATGAAATCCTTTTACACCAAAATATAGATATCGTCAAGTATCTGACGTCAAAAATAAAATGTGTGTTATTTTAAAATATTCAAGTATTTTAGATATTAATAAAAAAAATAGATATCAATACTTTTAGCATATTAAAATAATTTTCTTAATACCTTTTTTGAATAATTATTATTTTAGATTTAGTTTATTAAATAAATATCCCTGGAACGGATTCTTTTTCTATAAACGAAAGAAGTGTTACCTCTTCATAAATTTTTATTTATTGCAACAAAAATGTGGAAACATCTTGGACCAGAACTGTTGTAAATTATTTAAGTTTATTTAAAATACTGTCAGTCAATTTTTATAAAGTTTTATTCAACTTTTTTGAACCCATTGCAGAAAAACGTTTTGAAAATATCAGGTGTTTCTCGCATAATTTCACAGCCGACTTAACAACTTCTGTATCATCGAAATTTTCGTAACGAAGAGGGTTTTTTAAAGAGGGTTAATAGGAAAAAATGTGACGAAGCCAAATCAAGATTGTAAAGGAATTAAGATATCACACTCCAGTTCATTTTGACGATAGCCTTAAATTTTCTATTATGGTGGATACACTATAATGTTACGTTATCGTGGTGTAATTGAACACTGCCAAGTGAAACCATGATTTTGCTTTCTGAGATTTTTTTGGGATTTTCAGTGCCTGCAATTAGTGACCGCTGTTTATTATTAGCATTCGGTTGAAGGAGATTGGTGAAAATGTCACGATGTGTGTTGTAAAAGCTTGTCACAATCATTATCTCAGAGAACGAAATATTTTTATACCTTCTTCAATTAAATTGGCAAAGTGCGGGGGGTCGT
Organism: Lycorma delicatula; assembly: GCF_047948215.1. Taxonomy (NCBI): domain Eukaryota; kingdom Metazoa; phylum Arthropoda; class Insecta; order Hemiptera; family Fulgoridae; genus Lycorma; species Lycorma delicatula. Next base: position 118,257,039 of record NC_134458.1, read on the forward strand.
TTCATTGACGCATACTTTGATTTTAGGGTCGTGAGGAAATCCAAGTTTCATCCACATTAAAAGAAAATACCTCATCCTCCCTCTCTTATTAATCCAAGAGGTTTCAGGACTATCCATCTTTTTCTCAGATTGTTTACGAGTTAGATACCTTGGAATCTTTGAGTAAAGGATTCTGCAAGCCAGATCAATAATTGATGTTTCTATACCATAACGAATCTGGTTTTCATCGCTACTGGATAGTCGTACCACTATCAACTCATAAGAGGTCATTAACTTGTCGGTTCAAATTTGTCTCTGCACTTGTAGGACTCCTATAACGTTCTGTTTCTGAACCGGAACTTTTCCGTTCTCGAAACCTTTTCATCCATCTTGGGACCTTAGTGATGTTGATTTTGGCATCTCCGTACGCTCCCACTTGCCTTCTATGGATCACAGAAGCCTGACATCTCTCTTTTTCGAACAATTTAATCTCTGTCCTTTGCTTTTCTCTACAATCCACATTGCTTATTTACGAATTTTAGAAGAGAAAGAAATTCTGCACATTGTAACATATCAAAATTCACTTCAGTGGAGTTTTATTAAAAGTTAAAAATTAAAAATATCATTAAATAGGAGGTATTACTTCCAGGATGTTCTTTGTTTATACCTATATATTCAGGAGGAAAGGGAAATAATTTAGGAACTGATTTTAGAGCTTGAAATAAGGAAAAACGTTCATACAACTTCTGTCCGGAAACGCTTTGTTACCGAATTTCGGCTAGCGAAGGATTTTTCGCCCGTTATTTCAATTCCCCCATTGAAGTGAGGTCAAACTGAAATTTTTAAGGCCTTATATAAGGGGTAAACTTGATGGATTCTTATGTTTATTAACTTAAGAAATGGAATAAAACAAGTATGAGAACTGTATCGTCTGTTGTTTTCATGAATCCAATGTAAACCAGAAAACTTCGGTGACGAAAACTTTAGGTTTGAAATATAACAACTTTTTTAAATGACTAATAAATGCATAAGTTGTATTATTTAAATGTGTAGTGAATTTTATTCTGAAAAAATTAATTTATAAACAACAAAAAAATCAGCAAAAAAATATTATGTAATTTCCAGGTATAAAAACTATGTTCATGCAAAATTTCAGTTTATCGGTCGCCTGAATGAGTGACTGACTCACAGAAACTATATTTATATATTTAAATAAATCTAGTGGTTTCTGTGAGTCAGTTACTCACACGTATATATGTACACGTGTATAAGTGTATTTGTGTGTGTGTCAGATTTAGGTTTACTGTATTCACCAGCTCTTAGGTGTATACTAACATAACTGTAATAGACAATACTGTCTACTGCACTTACTTTTATGTTGAACTTGAATTCTGTGAGCTTGAGTCGATAAATTAGAAATAAAATCGTAAGTATGGTTTATATAATATTTCTATAATTTTGTTAAATTAAACGTGGCACTAATAATGGAAGTTAATATAGATAAATTTTATTATTAGTAACCGCAAAAAAAATCATGCAACTAATTTCTAAATTATTGTCAGTAGATTGTCGGGCGACTTTTTTATGTTAATTGATAACCTTTTTGATTTATCCTTTATCTATGTTTATTTTGACCTCTTTTATGGCAATTATTTAATTATTTTATCCGTTTCGTTTTATTTTTACTCACAATTGTGCACAAATTATATTATCAACGATATATTTGCTATTTAAACATTATTTTTTCATACTTATATAATAATCACTTCATGGCATTATTACAAAAGATTATTAAATGCAGTAAAGTACTGGCGCCAATCACCAACATACATTATGTGCATTTACCCGATTATTGTAGTTAATTTAAAGATTTATTACTTATTTTCCATTTTATGAACACTGGAACTAATTGGGATGTTGGTCCGTTCCAATTTTCGATTCGTTCGGTTAATAATATTCACTTTTATTATTAGGTTAAAACTTGATAATTTGTAAAACTAAGTTTTGAAATACTTTACATTACAGGCTAAAAAAATTAAATTAAAAGTTTTAATTTAACAATTACTTTTTAGCAAAAGTAATTGTTCTGGACACGTTTTAAATTTATACTGTATTAAGCGAGTTAACTTTTTAACACAATGAAAGCTCCAGCATGAATAAACAGGTATGCAATCATAAATTTTTCAGTACCGGAATGCGTGATTTTGTATTATAACAGACCGAAAGAATTTGGTCAACAGCCGCAGGCGGCTGTCTATATGACTATTTTATGAAAAATGCACATTCATTTCGACGTTACATTGATTAGAAGCAAACGTTATTTTTTCTGTGTCAAATATTTAACTTTTTTTCGTGAATTAGAACTTTAACAATTTATTTTGTCACCGTTTTTATACGTATATCCAAAAAAAAGAACATTTGTTTTTTTTTATAATTTAGGTTATATTTTTTTTCGGCTCGCAGTGTGTAAATAACTTATAAAACACTAATAAAAATGCAGTGAGAGTTAGGAATCAAATCAGACGTATTTAATATCTAAAAAAATTTATATACGAACATTTGAACAAGTTAGCATTTAATTATTGAAACATCGTAATATAAAATGTTTTATTCGTGATAGTAAAATTCTAATACTACCACTTATCCATATTGCAAAAACTTAGCAGCCTCCAAAGTGGTTGGTATTGCTCAGGTCTCGTTCAGGTATCGTCTGCAGTCTAGTATTTTCGAAGCCATGTTTTTAGATAAGGCTTTCTATCTACTAGACGTAAACAAACGGGTCACTGACTCATAACTCTTGCTCAGTATTGTAGGATGTGTTTAGGCAGCAGCAGTGTCGTCCTTCGTCACACACCATTTAAGGAAGTGATGAATTTTTCATTAGGAAATACGATAACAATGAAAACTTAATGTTCAATAAAACGTAGCCCAGACTTTTAAGTTAAAACTAATCTTACGGAAAAGGACAATTTTTATTTCTCCCAAAAAGTAGTACCTGAACATTCCGGTACCATTGCATCCCTATGAATAAGAATTTTTTTAATATCATTTTCAAGTTTTTTTATATTAGTGAGAACAAGCACAAGTTCTTTTAAGGTATTTTTTTAATAATTTCATCTCTCCATTTAAAGGTGGGACCCTTACCGTATCAGTATCTTGATCTTTCTCTTCATAATTTTCGAGCTCATTTTATGTAATATAATTGTACATAACCTAGTTTTTTCAATGGATTTTGAAAAATTAACCATTTTATTCCACTAAATTTCTTAATTCATAAAAATGATCATGGTTTAATTCTTTTTTACGTTTTTTTGTATTAGAATCATATGTAGTTTGGTTTCATCTTTACGAAACCAGACATTTATATATAATGTGAATTGCCCGTTTGAATTTTTGTAAGTACCGAATTATTAATCTCTTCACAGCTATATTCCTATTACAATAAATAAACAGGTATCCCGGGAGAATTCTGATAAATTTCACAGGCGTATTTCTCTCATTTTTTTTTATTCTTCAGACTGGTTTGATCCAGCTCTCCAAGAATCCCTATCTAATATCACTCATTTCAGTAGCGGTATAAATCCTACATCCCAACAATTTTTTTTATACATTCCAAACGTTCTCTGCGTGCAGAATTTTTCCCATCTACCTGCTCCTCCAATATTAAAGCGTCTATTCCAGGATGCTTTAATATGTGTCCTATAAGCCTGACTCTTATTTTAACTATATTTTTCCAAATGCTTCTTTCTTCATCGATTTGCCGCAACATACTTCATTTGTCATTTTATCCACCCATCTGATTTTTAACATTCTCCTATAGCATCACGTTTCAAAAGCTTCTAATATTTTTTTCTCAGATACTCCGATCGTCCAAGTTTCACTTCCAAATAAAGCATATACTTTCGAAAATGTTTTCCTGACGTTTAAATTAATTTTTTATGTAAGAAACTATATTTCTGACTGAAAGCTCGTTTCGTCTGCGCTATTCGGTATTTTATATGGCTCCTGATTCGTCCATTTTTAGCAATTCTACTTCCCAAATAACAAAATTCTTCTACCTCCGTAATCTTTTCTCTTCCTATTTTCATATTCAGTGGTCCATCTACATTATTTCTACTGCATTTCATTACTTTTGTTTCGTTCTTGTTTATTTTCATGCGGTAGTTCTTGCGTAGGACTAAATCCATTCAGTTCATTGTTTCTTCTAAACCATTTTTACTCTCGGCTAGAATTACTACATCATCAGAAAATCGTAGCATCTTTATCTTTTCACGTTGTACTGTTACTCCGGATCTAAATTGTTCTTTAACATCATTAACTGCTATTTCTATGTAAAGATTAAAAAGTAACGGGGATAGGAAACACCCTTGTCGCACTCCCTTTTTTATTATGGCTTCTTTCTTATGTTCTTCAATTATTACTGTTGCTGTTTGGTTCCTGTAAATGTAAGCAATTGCTCTTCTTTCTCTATACTTGAACCCTACATTTTTTAAATCCTGAACTTTTATTCCAGATTGCGTTAGCGAATGCCTTTTCTAAGTCCATAAATACCTTGTATGCTGGTTTGTTTTTCTTTAATCTTCCTTCTACTTTTAATCTGGGCGCTAAAATTGCTTCCTTTGTCTCTCTATCCTTTCCTTAAACCAAATTGGTCTTCTCCTAACACTTCTTACATTCCCCTCTCAGTTCTTCTGTAAATCCTAATTAAGAATTTTTATCCATGTAGTTAAGCTAATTGTTCTGTATTCTTCACATTTATCTCCTCCTGCTCTCGTTGGTATCATGACTATAACACTCTTTTTGAATTCTGATGGAACTTCCCCTTTTTCGTAAATATTCTCTCATTAAAATAATGAAAAACGTTCATCATAAACATGGGTCTAAAAACTCTTCGTAGGGTGTAATAAACAAAACATTTGAGTTGAAAAACACAGTTTTTTTAACTTTGCGTAAAAAAGCTTTGTTAAATTGTCAATAAACAAACAAAACTTGTTTAAATTGATATAGAATTTAATTCTGAGAAAATTGATGTAAATTATGTACCAACAGTATCCCACAAAAGCAATTTAGTTGTACTGATATAATAAGAGAAAAATTACGTTAATACATGTTTGTCTGCCTGCAGCTTATTATGATGTTATTTCTTAATTACTAGTGCATGAATTTCCCATTTGAGGCGTTGTAATGCTGTACAATATTAGTAGTCTTTGTTTAATCTCCCAGAGAGCAAAGCTGTACAAACAAAATTTTCAAACCTTGTTTGTGTTTAAGATTCAGAATCTTACTTCAGAGTGCTGTGTTTGTAATTGAAAAGTTAATTTTCAGTATAAAATTTTATTTAATTTGTGAAGTGTGCATTTTTGATTTATGTGCATTTAAATAGTTCATTTGCACTGATTTTAAATAAATATTTGCAATAATTTGTTAGTGATTTGTTCTGTAATAAAAGATAAATAAGTTTATAAATCAGAAATATGCCGACATTCATATCTTTTATGGTTTTTGTAACGGCAATGCTAAACGAGCCGTTGAAAAATATCATCGGAGATTTCCCAATTGAAATACTCCTAATCGGCAAGTCTTTGTAGATACTCACCAGCACCTAAGGTAAAGCGGAATATTTAATGTAACATCTGAACGGGAAACAAATGTGAATGAGCAGATTTGACCTATGATAGAGCGAAGTCCAACTACTCATAGATTATCTGCCCGTTTGGGGATTCCACAAACAGTATAAGACTGACATTACACAATGAAGATCTTTATCCATATCATCCTCAACCAGTTCAATGTCTTGAAGAAGGTGATTACAATCTTCGGCTGAATTATTGTCAATGGTTATTGCAAAACAACTTGCTTCCATCGCTGATATTACTTGCAGATGAAGCAACATTTACGCGAGATGGAATAATCAGTACACGAAACAAATATTTTTGGAAATATGACAATCCTCGTAAAATCATTGAGACTAATTTCCAGCACCGTTTTTCATTAAATGTTTGGTGTAGAATAAAAGGTAATTTTCTTATCGGACCTCACATTCAACGGTAGACTCACAGATAATAGTTACCTGAATTTTCTTCAAAATGAGCTGTCAATACTTTTATAGGATGTTCTACTTAGTACTAGAACCGATACGTATTTCCAACACGATGGCGCACCAGCCTATTTTTACGGTCCTGATATTCATTATCTGAATAAAACATTTCCTAACCGCTGGATCGGTCGAGGTGGATTTCAACTATGGCCATCACCTGATATGAATACCTTGGATTTCTTTTTGTGGGGATATATGAAAGCGTTAGTGTACGCAGAAAATTAAAAAATGCAAATGAATTTTTATAAAAAAAAAAATCACATGGGACAGTGAATAAATCAAAAACAACGCAAGAATGCGAGAAAATCTGATCTCATCTACAACTTCAATAATAGAACGCTTTTCGTTTTAGTCTAAAATTGTAATTCAGTGTTTTCTATAGTTACGTATTGTTCTGTATTAAAACATTTCATACATTATTTTCTTGCACCATTATTTATTTTTTATTGACTTAATTTACAGTGATATTATCAGGATTAAATTATCTATCAATTTAACGTGTATTTTATTTGTTTATTGGCAATTTAACAAAGTTATTTTACGTCGAAGATAAAAAACTGTTTTTCAACTCGTTTTTTTTGTTTATTACAGCCTATATCGTAGAAAATAATGGTGGTACGGTTCTGGGACCGATTTTTTTTTTACATTTCTCTGGTCAAAAACCGTAAAAAAACCACTAAATTCGCCCCTTAATTTACTTTACCAGAATCTCAGTAGGGTTTCATTTCAGCAGAGGAGCAGAAATCGAGAAGAAATCTTTCACTAGGAGTAACTCGCTAACGAAGCGTTTTCCGATCCTTGTTTATACGAACATTTTTTATTATTTTAATGTGAGATATACGAGTATGAAGTTTATGAGAATCCTCCGGTACACTCTGTATATACTTTTTCTGTATGCTCATCTTTTTTCTATTTATTCGATGATTTTTCAGTTTTAAAAATAAAAATACGCATCAGTGTGGTAGGGGCTTTATGATTAAATCCATAATTGGATTTTGAATCTTCATCTATCATTGTTCTCAGATGCTTCTAGAGTACCAGATGTATCTAAATACGATGCATATCTCCGAAGTTACCGAATGAAGAACTATTGGTTATTAAACAAGACTACATGCAACCTTGTAGCGTGCAATTAGGTTACCAACCGCTTTGAAATAGAAACTACTTTGTTTATAATCAAAGGGTTTTCATTGATTCGATCTTTTGTATGGAGAAATGTACGTATAAATGTACATCTACTGTATAAAGGTAAAGAGTACGTTAACTATGTTATATTTCTATGTTATTACAAATATATAACGTATATTTTTAGTACGTGTTACAAATATATGTTTGTTATAAAAATATTCGTCATTACGTAATTTGTAAACATAAATTTGATTGACATATTTTTATCCGTCATTGAACTCCCATCATTGTCATTATTTATGTATGTATTAATATGTAAATAATGTTTTATATAATAAAACCAACTGTTGCTAAATGTAGTATAAGACATTAATAAGTAACTTCCAATTTAAAATGAATTTTTCTACACTTAAGCAATCGGTTATTAATTTTGATTAATATATTCAAATGATTCTTAAATATACGGTCACCACAAATATTTTAAAATCTTTATCGTATCGTATGTGCTAATAAAGATGTTTATTCACTAATATTTGTAAAGTACATTATTTGTATATTACATTACGCGTAATGTACCGAAAATTTGGTCCGGAATGCCGCGCGAACGAGTCCTTCAGTAACAAGTATGCACGCTCAGACCAGCGCTGTAACACAATTTAGATAAGTAGTACTTCCGACAATCTATTCAAATCTAGTTACTGTTTTACTAATCAATATTTGATTTACACTGGACCAACAAATTAAATCTTACGCAGGAGTATTAAGTATTTGGGAAATATTGATTTGACTAGTATAACTTTGGCAGGCTCTAACGGATGAAGATTTCAGTTTGTATAATGTTTCTTATGATTAATTTATTTCTTTAATCTTCTAATACTAATTGTAAATTAGAATTTAAATCAAAAACCAAAAAGAAAGATAAATTATATTTATTTGTAACTTATAAAGTTTGAAAGGATAAGAGTTTAAAATATTTTGGAAGCTCACTAAGTAATTCATAATGGGGTTTTTATTATGCAAATAAAAAAAAAATATTTTTATCACCCTGAGCCCCAGTGACAGAGATTTTTATGATTTTTTATTTATTAAACTTACAATAAAATTGTCTAATACTGGCATTGGGTTCGTTGTTTCGTTAGCAGGGAAATAAAAATTAAAAACAAATATTTTGCCAGCCTCTGTAGTATATTAATTTTCCATGCATTTAGGAGACTGTTTTTTTTCTTGTAAGGTAAATTGACTTTTATGCTGACTGTATAATGACTTTAATAATGTAATTTCATTTTATTACGTATATTTTTCTAATGATTGTTAAAATGTACTTTCATCTTTTTAATTGAATGCAGATTAATTTTTTTTTTTAATTGTCTTTTGTTGCAGATACAATAGACCCATTTAATTTAAGTGGTTAGATAACATATCGAGATGCTAGATATTTGTAATCAATATTACTACAAAAAAGAATTAAGCTTATAGATCAGATTTTTGCTTACACAATATTAATACTACTGATAATTTAATAAATTAATATTTCAAGGTTGAACGCTTCTCTTTATTTGTTCATTTGTTTTGACATTATAATTTATTTTCATTTCTCTGTTTACTGTGGGGATATTCAATGTGTACCCGGGATGTTACCCCCACTCTACTTAATAGTTGATGCCACACCCACATCAACCTTTATTCGAAGAGTAAATAGCAATTGTGGGTGGGCGATAGAAGTATGACGTTATCCTTAATACTACCGCAGATTCTTTTATTATCCCTGTTATACGATTGTATTTTATCATTCATAAAGTATTATCTGGAAATAAAAGATACAGGAATTTATCTTATGCTTTTATTTATTTATTATACTCTCTTTAGTGGTAAATAATGAATTATTTGCATTAATGAAAATCGCTTTATCATAATCGTAAAATGTAAAGTGTTCTAAGTATTTTATTATTGTATTACATGATGTTGCATAGGTCATTGGTACATGATTAATTTCAATTTATTTACTATTTAAATAGATTTAAAATAATATTTTTTTAATAAATTTTAATTTTTTTATACTTAATGAGGTTTCTGTGGTTTCTTTTTTATTTACATTACCATCTGCATTTAAATAAGCCATAAAATTGTTTCAAAATCTAAAATTCCATTTCTACGTCAACGTAATCTTTCATTCCTTGAACATTATATTATTTTAGCCCTTCTTTCCTTAACATCAAGAGATTATAAGATAAAATAATTGTGGGTAATTCTAGGATAACCATAAATAAATTATAGTGAAGAAACGTCGGAGATGTTCATGAATACTTAGGAATTGCTTTATTAATTTAAAATTTTTGTTTGCATATGGTAACAGTTCTCTGAAACGCCGCGAGGGTTTCAATTGGCCATACGTGCGTGTTGTGAATGTTAAGAATGGCCGATCTTATAAATTTGACTTCAATAATAAAGAAAATATCATTCAAAAAGTTAGGATTAGTACACTTTTGGATAAGCCATTGGCGTAGCCGAACATGGTGAGTATAATCTCTAGGTAAAGTACTTACTGATATTGATAGAAATGGATTTGTTGCTCATGCAGAACCTTCGCAACTGTTGCATTACTAACACTGAACTCTAAGCCCAGCTCTCTAGTATTGTTTTCGGGATAGTTAGATATTTAATCTACCACACCTTCCTCTAATTCGGGTAGACATATTGTACGTGGTCGTCCTGATTTATTACATTTTTCAGCTTCCTGAATCTCTTAGCATTCTATAAACGGATGAAATAATGTGTGAGAAGGTAAGACTAATGTGGGAAAGTGTTCCTGATACAACTGTTTCGCCTCCAGGGTGTTGCAACGTGCGAGACCGTACATTAATGCATATCAGCCATTTCTACGTTACTGTAAAAATGATTCACGTTTCCTGCCATGATGAATAAGATAATGGTAAAAAAATCATTTATTAACTCGTACAACCCAGTTCAATGTATTCACTTAGTCAATAGCAAAAGATAAACTGATAAAAGATATTGGTTTTTTATTTACATTTACAACAATGTCTTGTTAATTACATCTGTTCTTGTTGTAAATTACTTTTCAATATTAATATTATTTATTATTCCAATATTTTATTTTACTGTAATATTTTCAGTATTAATAAATTATTATAATTTATTTCAAGATAAGATTAATAAAATTATTCCAGTTGAGATCGTGTCGAGTTATTTAATTTTATCGGGAGGAAATGAAAACTGCTTTTTAATGTCAAGAATTTTTACCGTAATTTTGTTATTTACGAACGGTTTTGAATAAATAAGATGTAATCTTCTTTATCATAAAACGCGTAACATTTTTTGTAGCAATAAAACATTTAAATAAACCAGCGGTTGCAAAGATATTAAAAATTAAACATTTTACATGGTTGCCATTTTAAAATTGATTGAGAGATAAGTTCATTATTTTTATACAAATAAACCTCTAGGTACTGGTACCCTAGCACTGCGAAATTTCAGCTCAATACGGTTAACCACTCCTGAGAAATAAATTTTTATGGTACAAATTCAAAATGGCGGATAGCCGGTAAACTAAGAGTTTCCGGACATATGTTGATATAAAGTTTTTTCTTTATTTCCATTTGGAGAACCATCCCTGAATTTGTACGGTTTTTTTTAAACGTGTGTGTATATATATATACATGTATTTAAATATATGTATATATGTGTTTAAATATATACGAGGTGTGACAATAAAGTAATGAGACTGATGTGAAAAAAAATGTTGCTTACCGTTTTAGTCATGTTTAGTGTTGTCTCCTTCAAAGTAATTCCCCTCTGATTGCACACACTTATTATTATATATTATTAATTGTCATATTATATTTTGAGACTCCTTCAAAAATCAGAAGGATGTCGAAGTTTTATATATATATATATATATATATATATATATATTTTGCATAACACGATAAATTCTTTGGGGTAAGAGTAGAACAAAACCATCTTTGGTATACAAAACAAGGGGTTTTTTCGTTGCCTTGATAATCTGTTATCGACCCGTTTAAAGACCACCCGATCAGTTTATTTTAAATAATTTTATTTTAATTTTTTAAGAAATAATATTATTCTATTTATAAATATATAAATAATACTTATTATAAAAAAATCCTGCATTTTTCTCATTTTTGTTCAACGTATACAAATAATATTTATTTAGATTATTTTTTATTAACGAGATCTAAAATTTTTGTTTTCACTTATTTTTAATTTAATTTCTTTGATATTTTGTGATGTTATTCTGATTCAAGGATATTATTATTACGGTTTCCTTTGATACGCCAAGGTTAATTTTTGAACATCTCCTTTTGATTAACAATGAAATGTTGTAATAACCTTCCCTGAAATTTTCTGTATAATTTATTATTATGTACCGATGTAAATAAAATATTTATTTATTATTATTCTACTAGAAAAAAGCGAGCCTACGGCTCGCCGCGAAAATGTTACATGGCTTATGTTTCATTATACATGATTTTGTTAAATGTTTTTGACAATTGTAACTAAATAACGTTCATGAATTCAGCGTACTAACAACAAAAACTTTTACAATGAAAAGCTTCGAAATCCTTAACATTTTTAGCTGTTTCTTGAGTTGGATTTACTCCAATTGTGGCGCCCGAATACGTAAACAAAATTTATACGAACGATAAACAAGAAGCTCACCGTTAAACAATTTAAATAGTTAAATAGAGTGTATAATAATAATAATATAAGTGATTAATGTAAAATGTATATTATATGAAGAATGAAGTATGTAATCCAAAGGAGGTGCTCAAACTTTATGATAACGATAAGCACGAAGCTTACAGTTTTAATAATTTAGAAATAAATTGCAACAAAAATAAAGCGTGCAAATGCAGTTTGCTACTTCGTTACATTTTGCCAAAAGCGCTTCATTCAAAATAAAAATCTGATGTGGATAATACATGATTCGCCTATTAAATTTACATTTTCACTTTTTTTTAAATGAAACATACTTAAAATTTTATTTCATTAAAAACTTATGATATTTTCTCGTATTTTTTTTTTTGTTGCTATTATTGAATTATTATTCATCATAAAAGTATTTTTTTTTGCAATAAGAGGTTAATAATTATTAATAAATCAATATATTTAAATTAAAAAAAAAAAAAGTTAAAAAGAGGAGGTCAAATGCGATTCCAACCGATGTGCCTTCCCCTAAGATCCAAACATTTCATTAATTAAAATTTCATTTGGCTATAAATTTGCAACCTATGAAAATAAGTACCACTTATGATATACTGTTGAAAAGCTCTCAATGAGGGCTTATTACACCAGTTACGAAAAAGTCCAAAATCCAAACTATTTGGGATTTTTGGCTTTTTTGGACACTTTTGGTTCCGTCGATTGCAATCAAAAGGGGAAGTGCACAGATAGATGTTACAACAGTTTTAAATCCAAAATTTCAACATCCAACGGTTAATCGTTTTTGAGATATGCGAGATACATATGTACGTACGTACAGACGTCACGACAAAACTAGTCAAAATGGATCCAGGGGTGGTCAAAATGGATATTTCCGTTGAAACCTGAAAACCGAAATTTTTCGCGATCACAATACTTCCTTTATTTCGTGCAAGAAAGTAAAAATGTGAGCACATACAGCAAACAAATCAATGCACCATGCTTCTTATTTATGATATATAATATAACGTCCATTCATTTTTTAAATTTATTAATTATTATTTTATTTATTTAACGTAAATTTAATTCTCTAATTTTTATAATATTATTGATTCGAATCATTCGGTTCAAACCCAGCTCACACAGTGATAGAAGCTCATAGTTCACATTTCATTAATTCAATTTAATTCACAGCTTTATTCGAAATAAAACCTATACATACAGAAAATAAACCAAGCAACGCACATCATTTTTCTTATTTATGATATATACGATATGATGATTAAACTGCGTAAAAATTTTTTTTTTCTTTTTAATAAATAATTAATTAGGAAAACATATTATACATATTTTTTTATGTTTTTAGATAATAATCAATAATTAAATTTCTGGATTGGGGTTTTAATCCAGAAATTTAAATTTAAAATTAAATTTCTGGATTAAAACCCCAGATAGTTAGGTAATTTTACATACATAAAAAAATTTATTTCTCACCAAACCAAAAATAAAAAGTAACCGTAATTGTTACCCTATTGAGTACACTATTGAGAAATATCTATAATTGGTTAAAATATTACATTTTATAATTATAATATCTTTTAGAAAAAAAAAGTATAATTGTTTATCGATGAACGTTCCGCTTCGTTACTAATAATAAAAAAAATAAGGTGTTTTTTTTTTCTTTAATGACCTGTTGTAGCCTTTTAGGTCAGTTTTATAAATATATATACTCCTCTTAAAGAAAATTTATTATAAAAAAAAATTATATTTATATTTTTAAGAGAAAAAAACCAAATAAGAATCTGAGTACTGTACATAAGTAAACAGATCACTGGCCTCTAGACCTTCCAAGGGCATCACCATGTAGTTCGCATGTACACGCGCGCTACACAACCACACGCGTAGATTTATGTTTGTTTAAGATATTAAATAGGAATTTATCTATTGTTAATGTAATTCTAGATGCAATTGTTTTTATTTATTAACTTTTTTTTATAAAATTTAGGTTGATGTAGAGTGTGTTCTTGAGGTTGCTTACCCCTAATATAAATTTCCAAAAATATTTACCACCAAATTTTTTTAAAATTTTATTTCCTTGTGATCTTTATCCTGTAAAATATTTTTTTTCTAAATTATCCTGGAATGGTGTTATTTACTAAAAAAATTTCATTACTAAGGGGTCAGTGAAGGAGATTGATTAAAAGTCGAAAGTTCAGAATTAAAAAAAATTATTTTTTATAAAAAATGATTAAACTTATTCTCGTTAATTTGTTGGCAAAATTCAAACGTGAACGACTTATAAAAGAAATAACTTTTAACTTAAACAAAACCTTACATAAAAAATTAAATTTTTGTTAAAAAGAAGGAATGGCGCGCTATTAAGAGTCTACATTTTGAAAATATTTAAGATAAAATTCATCTTAGGTGTTCTATTAAAATGTATTCTCCCATATTTACTTAAATAGTAGAAAAAAAATTTTATAAGATATTAATATAAAATCTGGACAAGTATTAATGACTGAATTTGTGAAGAGATTCACAAAAAATTGTTGAATTCGTCAATTCTAGAAAAAAAAACGGTTGAAAAAATCTAGCAGAATTAAGCATAACAGGAGAACCCGTTAAAGACAAAAAAAAAACTACGGATATTATTACAAAATGAAAATCAAAGTTTCTATAATAATCTGAACTTAAAACGTGAACACACCAAAATAGAACAAAAAAGCCATGTCCGAAACAATGAAAGTTTACTGGAAACAAAAAGGAAAGAAGCCGGAGCGCATAAGAAGTAATTGATTTAACGTAAAAGATGTCGGTTTCATTATGTTGTTGGAATTTCATAACAATTAATTATGAAAAAAAATCTAGTATTTTCAATTCGTCTTTTTAATAAAGCTTAAAAATTAAAAAAAAAAAAAAAAAAATAGATATGCATAGGATTAAGAATATCGTCCATTTTTTAAATCTATTAAAAATTTATTTAATGTAAGTTAAAATCGTAATTTGAATCTAATACGCTCCTCTTCGCGAAGTTCCTTCTATTATAAAACAAATTGAATTTATTTTTATTTTAATTTGTAAAGAATGTGACTTATTGTGAAAAATTAGTAACAGGAGTTATTAAACTACAAAATGGATTTATTTAGTTTATGTAATTAATCTTTATTTAATTTATGAATATGTTTTTGTATACAGATATACAAAAAAAAGTTCTGTTCAGCTGTATACAGTTATATATTACAGAAATGCAATTTACTATCGGTTCAAATTTTATAGATGTCAAGAAATATTTTTAAAATATTCATGTTTTACGAAATTTTCTAACCAAAAAACATAATTTTAACTATGAAAAGTTTCAGAAAGACTTACGTATTGGCCTGTTTTGCCTTTATATCTCCAGAATAGATAGATCGATTTAGATTAAATTTGGCACAATAATTTCTGTGTATGGGGCATTGATATCATTTTATTTTGGTCACAGAGGTAAAGTGGCGCGGGGCAAAAAATCATTTTTTCAATTTTGTTGTTTCTAGATTAAGTTAAATTTTTGTATTAATTAGATTATTCCATCATATTAGTATATCACTTTTATTATGTATGTAAACGATTTAATTCAGGGTTGAGAGAGTAAGTCTGATTTATTTCGTGTTATTTTGTTTGATATCTTAAGATTAGATTACCCGATTTTTATGAAATTTTGTAAGACGACTTCTGAATATGAGTCATTGATGCCGTTTAAATTTGATGAGTCATTTTGCCGTTTACAATGGTCGAGGAAATGTTCGTCATGGTTCCTCCTATAAGTAGAATAAAAGTTTTACGTAATTATTTACTTGCATGCTTGTACTCCTAAATAGTACCCAGAATTGCACATAATTTTCCAAGTGAAGCAGCGATTCATTTTATTTTTTTATATATATAATGTTATAGAAAATTGAAAGTAAATTAAAAATAAAATAAAAATGGTTAGACGCATTTAAAAATATTTAATTAAATTTAATAACCCTATAATTTTTTTGTTGTTTCTGATAAAAAAAAAAGATATCCTTGTCAAGATCTTTTTAATATATCTGTTCCTCGTTAGATTTCTTATACTAAACCAAACATTGTACTTATGCGTGCGCACTCTCTCACAAACAAACGTAGAGCTTCTACACCAAGTGAGCTGAAGGTTTACCCCTATTTTTGTCAATCGAACTGTCGCTGGTTAAGGCAGGACGGATGAGTGGGATTTGTTGTACTATCTAACCACATGACGTCATCCGATTACAAAAAGCACGACCACTGATCTCTATATAACTGGGTAGAGGATTCCATTTATTGGAATTGGTAAAAACTAGCGCCAGCAAATGAGTGCCTAGAACTAAATAAAATGAAACGGCTCATGCGCAGAGGTAAGTATAAAAATAGGGATAAAACCACGTTTTAAACCGATGCAATAGAAGTGTTCTGATTTTGTATTTTGAACACTGATCTCTATATAAATTTTCTACAAGTGCCCGTAAATTTCTGCTTCTGCTGCGAAAATGACCGTTTTTTTGGTTATCTGGCTTGAGTAAAATAATCATCCCGTAGCATTACGATTACAGTCGCGCAAGCGTACAGTGGTTTATTTAGTTTCCAGCCACTCATTAGCGCTGGAGTAGTCTTCAATACTGAACACGTAATTGTATTTTACGCCATAAGGATTCTCTATCCAGTTATACAGAGATCAGTGAACACGGCACATTAGTATATAAAATGCAAACACAACAGATTACTACAGTTCAATGACTAGTACACTAGACGCAGTACTTGGCGAGAGGAAAACTTTCAGCTCGCTTATTGTATAGAAGAGGCAGAAATAACTTATTGTGTAGCTCCATTATTCGTTATCTCTCTTTTAATCAGTATGCGGTTAGGAAATTATTGATAAAATCCAACTTTTTTAAAGACATTTCAGTTATCTTTAAGGTTTTTTTTTTAGTGGAAAAAACGTCGCACTTGATGTATATTTTGATTAGAAGTGTTTCATGTTTTTATCAGTTACGATAACATTTCGTTTGACGTCATTATTTCTAATATCATTATTGTTAAAATAAAATCTTTTCATCGCAAATTAATTTTTTTTTTAATATGCAATAAAATTTACATTTCATAAGCTGGTATTTATAATAATTATTCTTATTATTTTCCTTTAATACTAATTACATATTTCAATATTTTTGTTATTGTATTGATCTTTAAATTAAATAGAAGACCTTCTGTAAGATTATATTTTATAATATTATAATATGTAACAAGAATTTTTTATTTTTAATAAAAATAAATAAATTCCCAGTTTTTGATATAAATATGAGTACCTTGTTCAATTAGGTAATGGAAAGTTTTTAAAATTAATTATTACTTTTATCTGTAAGTACCCAGAAAAAAGAAAGTATCTTATAATACAACTTAAACGTGTTGTAAGATTTAATTTTTAAAAGGGACATTTTGAAGTATGTTTATTTATTTATGCACGAGTTTTTTTTTATTGTAAACTGTAGGCTATAAAAATCTGTTATCTTTTTTTTTATTATTAATAAGTTACCTAAAGTTCTGCAATTTTTTTTGTTGGTGTATTATTTTTTATTAAAGGTTTAATTTTATTGACGGATTTTTCTTTTTAATTAAAGAGAAATAAAGAATAAAAGTTTATTGATATTAAAATTATCAGTTTTTGTATAGTTTTACTTTGGAATTTTAAGTTTGATTTATTTTTAAGGAATCTTTAAAAATTACGAAATGGATTCGCTATGTATCTCTTGCTCGTAATTTAAGTGGCATTTTCCAGAACTTCTAAATAGATCCGAAAATTGAATATTTATAAAATTAAAAGAAATCAATCTGCTTGTTTTCCATTTCAAATTATTTTTAATGTAGACGTAGCTGTAAATTCAATTTAAAATTTGAATTTCAAAAAGAGTAAGTGTATAAGAATTATATATTTATGGAGGAGTGTTGGAGTAATAAGAAGTTTAATATAATTGAAATCAGATATTTAAATGTATATACCGTTAAGCTCCCCCACCAATTTAATTTCTGTATTCTTTACTTTTAAAGCTAAACATCAAGAAATTGTATAATCATGGCACGTAAGTTTAGACAGTTCTCTTATAAGGACACTCATTCTTTCATCCTATCTTTTTTCCACAAATACTATAGAATTGGATGGCCGTGGACTATTCTTTCATAAAGCTTTTGGCAGCCCAAGAAAAATTTGATCACTGATTTGAGAAAATGTGTGACATTATGGTTTTTGTCAAGATTATGTGAGATCACCAAAATGATGTTCGCTAAGCTATTTTGTTTCGTCCAGAAGTGGAAGATTTGAGAAGATCGCGTTTGAATGAAACCATAAGAGAATGCATACGATCACTGATGTTCAATATTAAATAAAATATTCAGAGTTTGCGTCGAATTTATTACGCAAGTGTTGATTTTCTAATGAAAAGTGGAATTTTTTTGTTGGTATATTGTTTAAACTAGTTTTTTTGTTAAAATTTCTATTATAAGTCTATAAATAGTAGAATATTTCATTAAAAATCTGATGTGAACACGACATGACTTCCTTGTACGCCTATTAAATTCATATACACATATTTTTTTTAAAATGGAAAGTTCGTAAAATTTTATTTCATTAATAACCTCTGATATTTTTTCATTTTCTTTTTCTATTGTTATTATTGAATTATTATTTATTATAATTTTTTTTTTACAATCAGAGGATAATAATTATTAACAAATCAATATATAATTTTAAAAAAAGTTTAAAAAAGGAGATGAATTTGAATTGAACCGATGCCAAATATTTCATTAATTAAAATTTTATTTGGCTATAATTCTGGAACCAATGAAAATAAGTACCGTTTTTGATATGTCGTTGAAAATCTCACAACAAGGGCTGATTACTGCAGTTAAGAAAAAATCCAAAAACCAAATTGTTTTGGATTTTGGGCTTTTTTGGACACTTATGGTTCAGTAGATTGCAATCAAAAAGGCAGATGTACAACTAGATATTACAACAGTCCTAAATCCAAAATTTTAACATCCTACGGCTAATCGTTTTTGAGTTATGCGAGATATATACGTTCGTCACGCCGAAACTAGTCAAAATAGATATTTCCGTTGAAATCTGAAAACCGAAATTTTTCGCGATCAAATACTTCCTTTCGTACGAGGAAGTGAAGAGGAGCATTAAATGTAATTGTAATTGAAACGAAGTTATAAATTTGTTATTTCAATTTTGTTGTATGTATAGATTTGAAATCCGTTAAAATTTTAAATTTTAACGCCTCCTAGAGGTTTCATATCTAATTCTACACTTTAATGATGATAACTTTCAGGTGCATTTTGGTTACGGGCCAAGGAATTTATTAATTATTCCTAGCTTATTTGGCTTTACATTACAAGGAAAAATATATCCCTAGGAAGAATGACGACTACCATTATGGAGTGTAACCAGAATCGGTTGTTGCCCCTACTGGGTTATTAGCATTTTTAAAATTTTTAATTCTTCAAACCGGGTGAAGCTAGATCCTAATCGCTAGCAATCAGAAAATTATTGTCTACTGTTAGTTTTCATTACATTAATGGTATTATACAGCAATACCTAACGGTGTACCCGGAGGTTAAAAAACAAATAGGAAAAGTAAATAAGTTTGGGAACTGATTCTAGAACTTGAAATAAGAAAAAAGTTCATAAAACATATCCGAAAGCGCTTTGTTACCGAGTTACGGCTAGCGAAAATATTTTTAATTTTTATAAATTCATAACATTTTTCTGTTAAGTTTTGTTCTGTTTTTTTTAATACTAAAAGTTGTTTTTTTTCATAGACATTATTACATCAGTTCTCAAAATTAAATTTTCTACAAGTTCTGAAAATTTTCACATTTATTAGTCATTTAACAAAGTTATTGTACTTCAAAACCTGAAAAAACTTGTTTTTCATCACTGAATTCTGTTTTACGTTCACGAAAACTACGGGGGTTACAGTTCTGTGACCTGTTTTATTGATTTTTCAGGTCAAATATAACAAAAATCCGTCAGTTTCTCCCTTATATAACGCCTGAAAAATTTAGTATGACCTCATTTCGTGGGGGAACTGAAATAGGCCAAAATTTTTCGCTAACTGTGACTCGATAACAAAGCGTTATGGACATGTGATTGTATGAACGTTTTCCTTATTTCCAACTCTGGAACTAGTTCCCAAATTATTTCCCTTTACTCCTGAATCACTCTATAAGTATTATTTCTCTGTATTCCGTAATGTATAATAATTTATTTGCAGTTTTTATACCTTGTCGATAAAATAAAAGAGATTGAACAATAGAGAAAGAAAGAAATATCTACGTAGTAAGAAGATATATTAGTACATTTATTTAAAGTCCTTGAAACTAAGATACTGACTTTGATTTTGACCTTAAGATGATTTTTTTCTATGCTCTGTGACCTATAGCAGTCGTTGGCTTTTATTATCTATATTTATCACTTCTATTATTTACAATAATACTTATTGTTTCAGTTTTATAATCTTACAAAAAAAGTAAGCCTATTCATAAATATGGACGGAATTTTATTTGTATATGCGAATATAATATTGTATCACTCAAATATTTTTGGTTTTTTAAGAATACATCAATTATTACAAATTTAATTTTAATCGTGATTCTCTCGCTCTTATAAATACAGAAATTGTTCTCTGATTTTATAAATTATAGCTTCTAATCCAATTAAAAAAGGTATGTTTTTTTTAATGATTATGTAGAAGTAACAAACTCGTGTTTATTCGATGGGCATATTTGTCAATTTTTAGATTTCCATGAAAAATTAGAATCCGCAGGGATTTGAATTGTTGGTATTCAGTGGACAATCCCTTGATGGGTTTGAATCGCCCATCAAATTCCCCTTCTCCCTATGCAATGCTTGTTAAAGCAGCTATTGCCTTAGGATGATCAAATTCCCACATTCTCTATACAGGAAAGACGTAATCAGTATACTAAATGGATGGGTGAAAGAAATGTCCTTTAGATCGGATTTGTTATCGTAATACCCATAATTAACCAAAGAAAGAAGGAACAGGTCGGGTAAGAAAGGATCAGCTGCCATTTTTCTAACCGTTTACGAAAAGCGAAGAATATTTTAAACGAATTTTATTCCCTCTAATCAATTTGGAGATTAAGCGTAGTATCATCTGACGTATAGAGTGATGTTAAATGATCGAAATAGCTCCATATTTCAAAAATGAGGGGTATTAAGATGTAGAATCAAGTGCAAATCTACATACTTAGAAAATTGTTATATTATAGCGTGTTTCAAATTTTTGTCCACCATCATTGTGGATCCGCCGCATTGATCAAACTTTTTTTTTTTAAATAGGAAGGTGGGACTTGTACGTAATTATAATGTAAAATTTTACAAGAAAAACTGTTTCTCGAAAGACGTCTTCGTTCTCGAGTTAATTAACCAAATATGTAAAAAGGAAAAATCGCAGTAGTAATAAAACGACGTAAAACGCCACATTGTGACTTTTTTATTTCGTATTACCTTCAGAATTACATCCAATAACAGATTTAAACGATAATGTTGGAATTAATGGTCCAAACACTAATAATAACAGCCTTCACAATAATAATCCACCACTAACTAATTATTTTCAACAGATTAAATGGCTAAGTTAACTGACCTAGCAATTGATTATTTGGTTTACCTGTTAAGCGCTTAAGTTCCACGTTTTCGGTTTTTATTCTCCCACCGGCTATGAAATATAATTTTCCCATAGGCAGAGCGAAAAGATTACAAAGGATCTACTAATTTTATAAGGTATCTTATCATTGCAACGTCCTGTGAGCACCTAACCAAACACCAGTGGTATGGAAAGATTAATGTAAATGTTAATTCGTTAGAAAGCGACGATCTACCTGGTAAGGGATTCTGAAAAGTAGTAAACCTCACTTAAAAGAATGCTTGATCAATTGCTACAGGATCCAAAGTATCCACTCTATCCATAATTCCCTGAGGAGATCGGGGAATTTTTATTTGTGATAGAAACACCAACTTATTGATGAACGATTCTGAGTTAATAAGATCAGATATATATTACAAAAGACTGAGTTTTTTCAGGATTAAAGAACCTCGCTTTCTTAGGAAAATCCTTCCCCGTTCCCGTAATTGTGATCTATCGAAATCTCCGACTGAACTATTAAAAACTCAGCGAGACCTCTACTGGAAATTATTGTATATTAAATTTTTATTATATTTGATTACCCATTTACTAATCAAGAGTATCAGATCGTTAGGGTTGAATTAACATTACTTTCTCAACTAGACAAAATCGACTGTAAATCAATTGTACTTTTAATTCGTTATGAAATAGAACTCCATAATTCTGAAAAGCCTTTAATTATTAAAGACTTTCGGTTATGGGGAGTTTTTAGAATTCTTATGACGTAAAATTGTATTTAAATTTGATATTTCGACGCTAGATATCGTAAGGAAAATGTTTTTAATGCTAATATTTCGTTTTTTATGAAAATTGTATGTAAAATGTAAGATAAATTGTTTATTCAACCTTAATAAATCGAAAGTTACATCAATATCGTACGTTGACAGCAAGTCAAACTAGTGATTTATTTTTTTGTCAGATAATCTTCAATAATCTTGTTTTGGCGTTGCCTAAAAGGATATTTATTAAAAATATTGAATGTCGTAACTAAGACTGTAAAAGATAGATGATTTTTTATTTTGTTTTAGTGTTTCGAGGAAAAATGTCTTTAAAAACAAAACTAAGATTGAAATTAATTTACAATGACTTCCTTTTGATGGATGAGAATATGAAAAACACTTGTGGACTGTATAGTTTCTTGCACTTTGCTGAATGTTATTTGAAGGCCAAAGTCCTACTTTTTCTCCCTAGTGTTACGCATTTTCTTTTATAAATAATAAAAAGAAAAATAAAGTTATCAAATATTTAAAAATTTAATTAGATAATCTTCAAATTTATTATACTGCGAAGAATTTTATTTTAATTATTATTGATTTTTTACTTAAAATTTTTAACAATTGATCTTTGTTAATTTCAAAACATTTATACCATTATTATAAATTCAAGTCCTTTTAAATTCTCTTTCCTTTTCTTGTTGATACCTGATTTCTACACCTCTTTGAACTTTAAAATGTTTGAAAGTATTTCGCAACCTTATACTTACCAGACGTTTGCCACTTTTTACTTTCTTGTACAAAGTAAAGGAAATATTTTGATCTTGAAAAATGTCGATTTTCAGATTTCAACGGAAATATCCATTTTGATTTTGACTAGTTTCGGCATGACGTCTGCACGTACGTATGTACTCGTATCTCACATAACTCAAAAACGATTAGCCTTAGCATGTTGAAATTTATCGGTTTAGGACTGTTGTAAAAACTAATTGTGCATCTCCCCTTTTGATTGCAATCTACTGGATAAAAACTGTCCAAAAAAGTCCAAAATCCAAAAGAATTTGGAGTTTTTACTTTTTCTTAACTGCAGTAATAAGCCTCTGATTCAGAGCTTTTCAACAATACATAAGTGGTACTTATTTTCATTGGTTACAGAGTTATAACCAAATAAAATTGTAATTAATGAAATATTTTGATCTTACAAGAAAAGGCACATCGGTCTTCATCTCCCTTTTTTAACTTTTTTTTAATTTCTAATATATTGATTTATTAATAATTATTAATCATGATTGTAAAAAAATTTAGATAAATAATGATTCATTAATAACAATGAAAAAAAATCTAATACGAAAAAATCAGACGTTATTAGTGAAATAAAATTTAATGTACATTAAAAATGTGTATATGTAATTTAATAGTCATTATTACATATGTATATATGTAATAGATTTGGTGGAACATATGTTTAATATTAATTGAAAATTATAATTTAGAATCGTATTATTTTTGGATTTTCTAGTTTAATTTTATTTAATTATTGTGGAATTTCTGTTTAATTTTATCTACATTAAAGTTAACTACAGTATCACTGAAAAATAGACCTCACACGAAAACATATACACTGAGACATACTTAACCGATCTTTAATAAATTACAAAAATCTTTATCTTTGGTTCATTACTCCTCTGATATTGTCGGACAATATTCTCCCTAAGTCGGATTTGAACATCATTTTGTGTATTTTTTTTTTTTTTTTTTTGTTGCCAATCATTTAATCGCTCTTTGGATTGATTTAATTCACCTGATCTTAATTTGTGTGCTCGTTCTCTAGTTTTCAAATTATCTCTTTCTTTATATTCATCATCCTCTCTTTATTCTTTCCTTGGTCTTAACGGTTTTTTGGTTTTTTCCTATTTATATTTATCATGTTTTCTTAATCTTTTTGTTGTTTCTTTGGTTTTAAAATTTTCTTCGTCTTCATATTCATGTTGTTTTTTGAGATATATTTCTTCATGTTATTTTTTTCCTGTATGATTGTTTCTTTTTAATTTTTGATTATTCGCCAAATAATCCAATAATAAAAACTGAATATTATACACCGTAACGTCGAAATTAACATTTGTAACCAGTATATAGGAGTTCATTAAACGGAGTAGTTAAATTATTATTAACTTTTATTTATACACCAGTAATCTGAAACTTTTGTTAATCAGCAACTCACGAAGATATGTATAATAGTGATCTAGTAATACGTAATAAAGGCACTCTATCTTAATATTTTATGTAAGATTGTTGAATTAATTATTGTATAAATATTTAATGTTAATAAAAACTAATATTTCTGCAATTGTGTAACCTTATTAAAGAATTGGAGGATCGTACCTTACTTTCAAATGAAATATGTTTAAATGAAGTGCAGCAAACAATATGTATATGTAATTTAATAGGCGTACGAATAAATCATGAGGTGCCCACATCAGATTTTTTTTTATATTCTAAGATTTCAGTAAAATATTTGCAAAGAAATTGCTTTTTGGGTTTTGTGAAAAAATTACTCTTAAGAATTAGGTCGTAGAAAAAAGACTACGTTTATTTTTATATATATTTTTTTTAAATCACGTTATTCTAGATGGAGTAAACCGCCTCCAGTTGGGCAGTATTGTTGTACATGTTTAACTGCATATAAAGGAAGGAAATATGTGATTATACTGGTTTTATTTTCTTGTACAAGGCCTACCGTAGAAACGAACCGTGTTACTTATTTTATATTCTAAGTCAAACTTTACCAGGTGTACATAAATTTTTGCACGTCTTTATCTGATCAGAAATCGGATAGGTGTAGTTGAATTTCCATACGAAATTATGAACATTCCTCTTGTTGATTTTTAATTCTACCTTGGTTTAAACGTTTCTAAATAATTTCAACCATCCGTTACCGAATAAGTACCTTTTATTACTTTATTACAAATTCATTAAGTGAAATTTGATGATTCTTATCGACATTATTACTTAATTCCCTCTTTCGGCTGTACGATCGACCCTTTTTCAAAATCCCTCGATCAATAATTAACTTAATTTTTAACTTTAAAGCTAAAATGGAATCAGACACAAATGGTTTTAAAAGAACTTTTAAGATTTATTAATTATTTTATTTCTATCATATAAAAACATTTTATTCATATCCGAATTAATTATACACTGTACAGATCAAATCAGTAATAATTAACTTTGTTCCTTCACAGACAAGATCCTATTACAAGTGTAAAAGAGTTATGATTGAACTATTAGCAACTCAGCGAGACTTCTGCTGAAGATTATACCATTGTACGAGTGTATTAAATTTGAATTATATTTGATTATCTATTTATTAATCAAGAGTATCAGATAAATAGGGCTAAGTTAACCTTACTGTCTCAATTGTACTTTGAATTCGTTATGAAAAAGAACACCATAATTCTGAAATTGCCATTAATTGTTAAACATTTTTGGTTGTGGGAACTAATAAATAAAAACAAGAAGTAATTATTTCATGAATATGAAATAATAAAAAATTAAATATGAGATAATAAATGAAAAGTATGAATAGAATAATTTCAGAACGGAATTCAAACGTTAATTAATTTAAAAAAAATTTCAGGGTGTGTAAAATTCAGATTAATTTTAATTAATATAATTGAAATTTATAAATAGCGCTATATCCATTGAAAACTAGTTTATATACTTATGTATTACTAACTTTACTCGCACGGATAAAATATCAGTCTATTTATGCGATAAGTAATGAAAACTTTAAGAGCAACAGCCCACACATAATTACTAAAAAGCTTTTTCCAATTTTTGAAGTTGTATATGCATATAGTGCGTGAGACGTCGCGAAGGGGTTACTAATGAAGCTATAAAAGTGGAGTACATTCGTCATATTGTAGATTAATAATCAATTTAATTGAGAGGATAAATAAGATCATTTAAACATTTATTTAAATTTATTTTCCCTAACTTTTATTATTAATAATAATTTTTTAATAGAGCTGTTAATGCCAACACTACGATAATGTGATTAATGATACATTATTAATGCATTTTAATTGTTATTATACAATTTAATTAAAATAATTTTAATGTTAATGATTAATTTTATTGCAATCTAACAATAATATTTCATTTATTATAACCGTTATTAATTTCTTAATAATTTATAATTACAGTAAGAATGGTAATAATAAGAACCCGATAATAATAGATGTTTAATTATTTATTTTCAATTTCATTACTGTTCTATTTCTCTTACGTCAATTTATTATTTAAATTTTGTATAAGTAATTCTGAGATGATTAGTTTTCTAAATCGTAAAAAAATCAAACTGTGTTACGTTTGATATCAAACAAATAATAAATAATCCTAGTCATAAACACCTGTGTTTACTGAACGTTGAACACATGTATTTTATTTGTAAAATGTAACATGAATTAGATAATTTTTTTCATCTAAAATAGTTCAAAGGAGTATTTAAAAAACCATCTAAATTCAGTGACAATAATTTTTTTTTAAATTAGTTTTAGCCAGTTAATAGGACCTATTTATCGATTTTTAAAGGGGTCCATACAAATCGAATAAATTTATAAAATATGCAAAAGGAATATTTTTCTTTCGTTTTTCTTCAGTTTTTTTCTACAAACATTTTCAGAAAAAGTTATTGAGGAAAAATAAAACTAATTTTTTAATGTTATTATGAAGCGAGTTATTAAGTTTTAAACTTAACGGAAAAGATATTATGTTACTACTACCTAAATATTCTAATTAAAATAAATTTAGTTTCTTTTAATAGTAAAATCATGTTTTAACGTTATCTTGATATATTTCATTTGTTGTCTTAATATTTATAATAAGCATTCGTATTGTTGAATTGAATAGCGTGTGAAATATTATTAAAATAAAAAAACACGCTTATAATAAAATTCTTTTAAAATTATTTTAAATACTATAGTATTAATTTAAAACTTATTTATTATTTTTTATAATTTTTATGTATTTTTACTTTCTAGGTATGTTAATTTTTCATTGTCACTGTTGTGGTGTGAGTGTAATTTAACAATTCATATTAGCCCGTAATGTAGTATAATTAATATATTTTAGTTTTAAGTTATTAACTCACCGGATTGGTCTAGAGCAGGCGTGGCCAACAGTTTTTGGCTCAGGGCCGAATTGGAAAGAAAACTTTTTTCACGGGCCGAGCGAAATTTTAAAATAAAAAAAATTTAAATACAAACGGTTCATTTAAGTAAACAAATTTTATTAGGAAATTTATTTATGAATAAATATAAGTAATTTAGTACAACAAATTAAAAAAAGAAACTAATGTGACGTGTTAAGTTTTTTAAATTTCCGTATTTTCCATTATTCAATAGCTTATAAAAAAAAGCTAATATTGAAAAAATTTTCGCGGGCTGTATGTTGGTAATGCCTGGTGTAGGGGTAAACTCTTTGTTGTAAATCAGCTGATTTCGAAATTGAAGTTTTCAGGTTCAAATCCTAATAAAGGTTGTGACCCCATAGGGGTAAAATACTAGATCGTGGATACCGACCGATGTTCTTTGGTGGTCGAGAGTTCCAGCGTTCAAGTCCTAGTAAAGCCAGCTATTTTTACAAGGAGTTGAATACTAGATCGTGGGTACCTGTGTTCTTTGGTGGTTGGGTTTTAATTAACAACACATCTCAGGTATGGTCGAATTGAGAATGTAAAAGACTACACTTCATTCACACTCATACATATCATCCTCATTCATCCTCTGAAGTATTATCTAAACGGTAGTTACCGGAGGCTAAACAGGAAAAAGAAAGAAAGGTTTCAATTAACCACACATCTCAGAAATGGTCGACCACAGTTTATCAAGACTACAAATTTACCGGTACTGTTACAATACAATGGTAAGTCGCTAATGACTTTAATTGTTGATGTGGTATTTCATAATACCACTATTATGAAAGAAATTCAGACTCATCGGCAAAAATATATCAAGGCTAGTACAAATTTTTTATCCTTCAACTTTTTTCATTCGGAAACTAAAGAATCAGTTGAGGTCACGTTCATAGTTTCCATAGGAAAAATCTCACACATCGGGAAATATATGTGACTGGCGGATATATCTAGCTTTATTGTATACCTCTGATTTAAATCTGCTAAAAAAGGATGACAGAAGCCTAACGAAATTTTACTTCTACTCTAACATGATTATTCTGTGTTAGTTTTTTTAAGAATTTGTTGTTTTTTCAGTTCTTTTAACACCAGAAGCGATAATATTTGATTTTTCGACGTTTGAACCACGTTGTCGTTGACCTTACAATGTTGACTTTTGCTGTCTTTATTCGATCATATTTCTTCTGTCTAATACCTTTGTATATTGTCATCAATATTTCTTTTAATATATTCTATGGATATTTTTAACGATTTATCAAACAATTGAATCCCATAGCGGTTAAAAATCTAGTGATATTAATGCGTGTTTACTTTAATGTGATCGTTGTGTTCTGATCGACGTAACTTTGTAATTTAAATTTCTATTACCTGTCACTTTTCGTTTATTTTTTTATGGTTTATATTTGTCTTCAATTCGTTGTCTGTTTTTATTTGTAAATATTGTATTTTATTTACAAGTTATTTGTTAATTTGAATTGCAGGACTAGTGACTTTTAAGGTGATGTTAACTTGATTATTGGGTTGTTTTCTAACGTTCTCAGATGTTATAAAATTTCTTTCTATAGTTATCTATTACTGTATTTTATTTAATATTTTGTGTCAAGTTCAATAAGTTGCTGAGCGATTTATTTAGAAAAGTTTGATAATGTCAACCCTTTTTGTTGAAATGCATTGATAATGTTGAAAACTTTCTTTGATAACAAAGAATCGATTAAGTTAATGCCTTGCCTGCGATGATGTCGTTCTTTATATATATATAATTTTTTCTCCCTTATCACTGAGATTGGTCCTGCTTTTTAAAGCATTGTACAACCTCAGTGGGTGCTTTGCCTCAAACCTTTCGAGACCTCTTGAGATCCGACAAAGTCGTGCTCCCACGGGGGTCGTTCACCCGGCAGATCGGAACTCGGTCTTCACTTTGGCATGCCTCTAACCATGGCCCACCCTGGGGGTCCCGGCCGGGACTCCGGTCTTTTAGTACCCAAGCATGAGTGGCCCCGGTGACTCATCGAGAGTGTCCCAGCTAAGCGAGCCACAATCTAATGAGCGGGGCTGCTCTCAGAAATTGCAAAATGAATTAAGAGTAAATTAATATCAACAATGAAGGTGATGCGGCTACATAAATTCATACTTTATTTAATCCATCCACTTCGTATTATTATTAAACAATAAGAGTAAAATATATTATTGCATCATCGCGAACTAAATGACGTCTAACCAAATAGGCAATCCATCTGATTAATTACATTTTGACAACTAACGCACTCACATGGTTATCAAGCTTTACATTATTATCCCGTTTTTGCATACGTTTTAATAATGACTCCTTGCAAGACTACGACTCTCATATAACACCCTGTCATGTATAAAATGACCTAAATTTAGCCAAAACACAATAATTCAATCACTGTATTTTAGTTGTTTTTTTTTTAACCAATAGAGTTACATTATATTACATTTTTTCTTCAACCAACAACTGAGCCTACCCTACTACTTTAAAATTTGTTAAATTAATATATTACATATATTTATCAATCAATAATAATACGTAATTTGAAAAAAATATATGTAATAAAAAAAATTTTCCAGACTGTTATTTCTTTAACTACAGTAATGGTAAATGAATTTTACAAGTTATTTATTTTACAAGATTTATTTAGTGCAATAGAGAAATTTACGTATAATTACCAATTTTAGTACAACATCCTCCTGTTTATCTATTGTTTTAAATTTTATTTAAGAAAGATTTAAAGCAGATATATTTGAAAGTAATTTTTAATATTCAAAATTATATTTACAAATCAATGGTAATTTTATCAAATTACCAATTAAATTTCTTAATTACGTGAAACTATAAAAATTGAGTAGTTAGTTATCTTACCTCCTAGGGCCTTAACCCTGGCGAGTAAGAACTGTTATAATAAAACTTGCGTGAAAATATTTAAATTACTGTAAATATATAATTGTTACTTACTGTAAATAAATATATAAAAATTAAAGTAATTTAATATCCAAAATAACATTATGTTAATATACAGAGTGTATCACAAAGTTGTACCGACACTTTCATAACCTATTCTACGCGTGAAAATAATGGAAAAAGTCAATATAAACATATGTCCTAAAATGCTTCGTTTACGAGTAAATCGAATTTAATTTAAAACAGTTTCGGGAACTGCGAACTGTGCTGTCGTTAGAGAAGGTTTTCTGTGAATCGTAGTTTGAACGTGATCGGTTTGCCGTTGAAGTATTATTTACAACAGAGGAATATGCTGATATGGTATTCATTTTGGGTGTGCTACAGCTGATGCAATAGAGTATAAAATGCGTTTTCCGAATCCATGATTCCAGATCCGAAAATAATTTCCGCGACTTTTCACAATCTTTGGGAAACAGGTTCATTACCTAGTGAACCTAAATCAACGATCTGTCCAACATGACTCTGTTATTGATGAAATTATTATCGATGCAGTTCAGCGCTGTCCTGGCGTCAGTACACAACGTATTTCTAAGCCGATCGGAGTTTGGTATTCGATGGTTTGGAGGACACTTAAAACAAAAGCAAAATAGAAATTTAACCAGTTATAAATTACTTTAATTTGCCGCTATTTTTTTTAAATCAGAATTTAATTATACATTTAAGAGTGATACTTTATATTTATTATTTATTTTTACTGGTGTTTAAAAAATCGCCCCAAAGAAAAACGCTGAGGATCTACAAAAAAGTTATAAAATGAATGTACAAAAATTAATGCTTTTCTTTACCAAAAACTGATTGAGAGTGCAATATGACAAGGTGCATTGTCATGATGTAGCAGTCTTTCAAGAATTTCTCGGTAAACATACTGATTTACAGTCTGTCATGTAGATAAAAACTCCAGCAGTCTCTGATTCGCTTAACATTGTCGTCACTTTTTGACGTTAACAGTCTTCCAGAGCGTGGATCGTCCGCAACTGATTCCCGGCCATCTGAAAATGCTTTAAACGACCTAGGGCTCGTGACAGAGCGTCATCTGTATACGCCCTTTTCAATTTTTAAAAATTTTAAGTAGCATTCTCACAGAGTTTAACAGAAAACTTGATTATGAGCACAACGTACTCATAATTAATATCGCTCATTTCTGTAATGCACAACAAAAACTCGTTTCACAAAAAATTTGTTTACGTCTCATGTGGCAACAATAGACTAAAAATATTAATCCCTAATATAAATCAGCTGTTCATATAACCATATGTTTACTAGTAACTTTTCAGTGTTGTCACTTTGGCTGCCAAAAAAACTAGTCTCATTACTTTATTTACAGACCTCGTATGTCCTTATACTTAAATAATAATGAGACGCTGGGCACCTACACTTTAATTATACAGTGTATGAATTTAAATATTAAATTAAGCTATTAAAAACCAGTTCTTAAGAAAATGTTATTTTTTAGAAAGAGGTATAAGTCAGTTATTTTTTTTTATATTGAATTGGTATTAATAAGTTTTTAAATTATAAACCGACTACATATAATCACAACTAGATTCTTATGTTTTGCTTTTTCTATCTTAATTGATACATATTTAAATGGAGTTAAGTTTCAGCTAAATTTGTTTACTTCATGAACTGGATTTTAATTTATTAAGTAGTGACAAGCTAATTTCTTCAATGTCAGTTAAATAATGACATGTTATTTCATCGCTAAGGTTTTATCAACGATTTAAAGTTATATATTTATTTATTTTTTTTGTTGTAATAATTACTCTTTCCGGATAAATTAAACGTTTCGAAAAGTTTTATTATGAAAAATGTTATTTTTTATCTTAGCTAAATTAATAAAAGTAAGTTTTTTCTTCTTATGTTATAGAATAAAATATATTTTTAATGGGTTATTATTTGTAAAAACATAATTTTGTTACTTTTACAATCCGGAGTACAACAATCTAATCTGCTATGGCTAATAACGGGAAGTACATAGATCGATAAAGAAATACTTTTTTTTAAGTTTTGTGCTTTAAGGAGATATTGTATTAAAAAAAAATTAAATAAATTGTAAATAATCTGAGAAAACGATTTTTATTGCATTGCTCCCAAATCCAAAATATCTGTTTTTGTCAGATAGACGTTTGTGCACATGTTTGTTGGCCTGTATTTGATCATATACTTTTTTTTTTTAAATGATAAGTACATAAAATTTTATTTCATTAATAACGTCTGATATTTTTTTTTATTTTTTATTTTTTATTGTTATTAATGAATATTATTTATTGTAAAAATGCTTTTACAATCAGATGTTAGTAATTATTAATAAAGCAATATATTTAAATTTTTAAAAAAAGTTAAAAAGAAGGACATGTCTGATTCGAACTGATGTGCCTTCTCCCTGTAAGACCCAAATATTTCATTAACTAAAATTTTATTTGACTATAACTCTGGAATCAATGAAAATAAGTACCGCTTATGACATATCTTTAAAAAGTTCTCAATGAGGACTTATTACTGCAGTTAAGAAAAAGTCCAAAATTCAAATGTTTTTGATTTTGCGCTCTTTTGAACATTTTTGGTTCGCCGATATCAATCAAAAGTGGAGGTGTACAATTAGATGTTACAGCAGTCCTAAATCCAAAATTTCAACATCCAACGGCTAATCGTTTTTGGGTTATGCGGGATACATACGTATGTACATTACATCGAAATCGGTCAAAATGGATTCAGGAATGGTCAAAATGGATATTTCCGTTGAAATCTGTAAACCAAAATTTTTCGTGATCAAAACACTTTCTTTACTTCTTACAAATAAGTAAAAATGTTTTCTTACAAAAGTTGAGTTTTTATTTATAAAGATCGCAGATTACCAAAGGTTTTTATTAATATACTAGCAGACCCGGCAATGCTTCGCTATTGTTAGATTTGAGTATATATGTGTATAGATTAAATGAACACAATTTAAAGTTTGATAAAACATTAACAAAATGAACATTATGGAACTATGTTTGATAAAACATTATGGAAAATTTGACCTTTCCCTTTTCCCCTTTCTCTCTTTTCCCCTTTCACTTTTCCCTCTTTCCATTTCCTTCCCCCATTTCTCTTTTCCTTATTTCCCTTTCCTCTTCACCTTTACCTTTTCTTCTTTCCCCTTTCCATTTCCTTTTCCCCATTTTCCCCTTCTTCCCTTTTTACATTCTTTTCCCTTTTACCTTTTTCGATTTTTCTCTTCTCCCTTTTTCCTCGCCCGTATATCGGTTCAGTAGTTTTTTAGTCTATAGCGGACACATATCGGAAACATTGAAATGGAATCGTAAAATATTTAGTACAGCGTATGTTACTTTTACGTCCAACAGATATCACTGTTTTTCATTAAAAGGCTTGTTTTTACCTGTCACAGGCGTGAAATCATAAGTATATAAATAGTAGGCATTTAAAAATACGCGTATGTTCGAATCCAACGTTGTGTAAAATTTCAAAGCAAGCGGTGAAGAACTTTCGGAGATTTAAGATTTTGAACAAATGAACATTTACATTTTTATTTGTATACATTCAACTCCTTGCCCCAAAAAATGACTTACATATTTTTCTTTTTTTACCTGTATCTTCATTCAGAAAAGGGCGTTCCAAAATATTAATTTATGCATCTTTATTTTCTGTATCAATAGGCCTTTTTAACCACGATTAAACGTTTTTACCCATCCCACTCGAACTGTTTGTGGCATCAAAAAATATTTTTTTAATTTTAAAAAGTTTATTTTAAATTTAAATCCATTTGTAAAGTTCCCATTACAATTAAAATGTAAAATCTTAATCTTCAATACCCATTGTTCTTTAGAATTTCTTGAAAAAAAATAACCAAAACTTTTCATCCACTTCCTACAAAATTACAACTTTGTTTATTTAGAATCATGGTTGTATCTTTGTATTTTTTTTAAGAATAATAAAAAGTTATTTTTAAATTTATCATCGTATTTAGGAATTATTTCTTAAAAATTAATTTTATCCGAATGCTTCCCCCTTTAGTATGGAACTAAGGAGGAAGGGGTGGCAACTAAAGGAGGAATTATGCTGTACAGCATAACTCAATTTTAAATTTTTAATGCACAAAACGTATTTTGTTAAAAAAATAGTCACTAAAATAACTTAATATCGTAGTAACTTTCTTTTTAAGAATTCTTTATTACCTCATTTTTTTATTAACAATTTTTCATAGAATAAAGTTGTTTAATAAAATAATATCCTGGAAAAGGATATTAAATTAAGGAAAATGTTCTTGGTTATTTTTAATTTTATCTTTTCTTTGTATTGTATTACTTCATTGTATTTCGTGAGATCAATTGTAGTTGTAGTTTTATATGGATAATTATTTTTTTCAATTTCATACCGTTAATTGAACCTCAAATGACCTAGATTGTACGACAAAGCATACTCGTAAATCAAAATTATAATAACCCTCTACTTTTCCCGTTATTACGAAGCGAGTTTTTCAATTTTAAATATACCAATAAAGATTTAGCTAATAATGTGGCTGAAGTATTTGATAAATAATTCAGTGGTTTATTTTAGATTTATCTTTTGTCGATTGAATTTTGGGAACATGTAATAGTTTGTTGGATAATTAATGCTTATACTGCCAAGTTAACGTGGTTCTCTCTGATCATAACTGTTATTTACGTATATGAAGTGCTGGTCTGTATAATTATTTCAAATTTCGGGAAAAATTAGCTGGTTTTTCAAAACTAATTATTTTTTAAAAAACCTAGAAATTATATTTTGTGTAAGTTAAGCGATTAATTTGAGCACTTAACATTGCGTTCTTAATGTTGATTTTTCGATTTTTGGTACCGGCCTTTTTATATATTTCCCTTTAACTTCCTTTTTTTTATAACTCCTAGATAAAACAATTTTTTTGTAATGATCGTAAGAAAATTATTTTTTTAATAATTATCTAAATGTTTAATTTAATTAATGATACTTCATCTTATCACGTGAATCTATTTCAACGAATATTTAAATTAGCAGATCACCTGGTTAAATATTTAAAAAATTTAATTTGTTTACAGATGATTTTTTCGTTTTATTTACTTTTTTTTTATCCGATACAATTAATTTTTAGCACTGTTCTATTAATAGTTTTCATTAAATTATTTACATAATTAACGAGTGATATTTAATTTTATATTTTTTAATTGGGTTATTTGTAAACAGTAAATTTTAATTGTATCATATCAGTAGAATAACATTACTGTTCACCACAGTTGTGGAATTTCTCGTTATTAAACCGGAGGATCCCGGGTTTGAATCCCGTTATATGGTATGTTTTACATATTAAAATCTCCGTATTTTTTGTTTATAAGTTAATCTCATGGCGGCCGTAAAAATTCCGCCAAATCTGACCCGACTTATAAACCCAGAAAAAAATATTTTTTTTTTTTTTTTTTTAAATATAATCATATTTATTTTTTTCAAAGTAATATTTTTATTATATATTGTATAATATTGAATTTACGTTATACGTAATATAAAATTGAAGAAAGAATTATAGGTTTTTTTAAGTGTACCCAATATTTGGCTTTTTTGGGAATTCTAGGACAAAAAACCACTAAAATATTCCATGAAACCTTAAACTTTACAGATGAAAAGTAGAGACCGTATCACTTTCTCACGGGCTCGGTGTAGATGTAGCGAGAGAATTTTTTTTTGTTGGTATTATAGATGCCTCTTGTTTGGCTGAAATTTTATTTCTTTTTAGTCTATCACGAATTTGGTGATAAGATATTGTTTCATAAAAAAAAAATGTACGATAAGTTTATGAAGTATTTAAGTTAATACCCACCGGGTTGGTCTGGTGGTGAATGCGTCTTCGCAAATCAGCTGATTTCGAAGTCGAGAGGTCTAACGTTCAAATCCTATTAAAGGCAGTTACCTTTATACGGATTTGAGTACTAGATCGTGGATACTGGTGTTCTTTGGTGGTTGGATTTCAATTAACCACACAATTCAGAAATGGTCGACCAGTGACTGTGCAAGACTATACTTCATTTACACTCATACATTTCATCCTCTGAAATAATACCTGACGGTGATTCCCGGAGACTAAACAGGAAAAAAAAGTATTTCAGTTAATAGTGGTGAGTGCTGATTGGCGGGTGATTTGTAAGGAGGAGGAGGAGTTAGTACGGAGAACAAGCCAATTGCAGTAATGGTAATGCCAAGTTGATATATCTTATTATACTTTCTGTTACTTAAAATTATTTTTCCGTCTTAAGAAAATATTTTTAGATGTTTATAAAAATCTTAACATATAAATTGAAATATCGTGATTTCTTTTTGCCTTGTACCTGCTTTTATCTTAGCTGATATGGGTGACCTAACGTTGAAACATGAATTTCTCCTAAAATTGGCTTAATATTTTTTTAGAAAAATAACTATACTATATGACATTATTAATGAAGAAAGTCAGTAATAATGCGTTTTCTGTTGTCTTCTTTATTAAGCTGAAAATATATTAAGTATTAGTATGCCAAGATAATCTAAATTCAATGACATTTAGATATGTGCTCGGTGTGTTGTTACTAGAATTGGTTGCGTAGTAAATATTGTTAATCTGAAAGAAAAGAACTATGAATTACGTAAACTTCTTTGAATATCTATCACACCCATATGAAAGGCTGGGATGAATGACGTAAAAGTAACAAATTAACGTACTTATTTTTATAGAAACATAATGAATTACATACATACACGTTGCTTCTACTTACAGGAGAAATACTTCTCTCTTCCGTTGAAAAATCGTGATTTCATTTAGCGTTGTAGTGCTTTAATCATAACAGATTTAGGTATTCTAATGATGAACCGATTTACTCCTGAAATTGGCGTAGTATTTTTCTGGAAAAATAAGTATATTAGGCTAGGATTAACGAGGAAAGTGAATACTAAAGCGTATACCATTTTGAAAAATATATTTAAAAGATTATCTTAAGTACGCTTGTTGTCTTGTTACAAATTTTATTTCATTTTTTGTAATGTTATTGTCTATTCTAATATAAAATTATATTAATTTAACGTAATTATGTAAATTGGATTTAATTTTTAACATATATTAACACGATTAAATCTGTAATTTAAATTTAATTAACAAAACTTTATAGATACAAATCGGTTTTCTCACTTTTCATTTTGTTTGTGTGTGAAACACAGATATTAATTGAAAAGAAAATTGGTAAAGTAGCTTACCAAGTGTATTTCATTTATTTGTGTATTAATTTTGTGGTATTAATGAGGTAAATTAATGAGTATTAATTTTTGTGGAATTATGTACACAGATATTATGAAGTGATAGCATTCGTCATCATTATTTTTTTCCTTATAAATATAAAAAAATGTAATCAAATATATTATTGTTCATTATTTTGCCTGTAGAAAGGTACATTTTAATATAAAAATCTAATTCTGTTTAAAAAAAATGTTTACCTATTTCTTTGCACATCAAAATGAAAAAAATGAGAAGTGGCAACTTTACCTTCGGTTTACTTTTATCCGCAATTTTTTTTTTTTTTTAAATATATCTCAAATCGGATAGTGGAATCATTGTAGTGTTTACACATACATTCTCTAATAAAAAAAGATATTATGGTTTAAACAAATATACAGATTTCAAAATGCCTGCCACAGTTTTTTAATCTTTTATATCTCAGTAATCTTAGTTGTATTAAAATACGTTTTATTCTCTAAAATATTAAGCATTTTAATATTAAGCTAATTTTTTTTTAAAAATCAGTCGATATGCAATCTAGTTATTGTAGAATATTGATGACATAATTTTTAGCCGAATTTCACTTCTATCATGATTAAATTAATCAATTTAAATAAGGCTGAAGTTTTTTCATACTTTTGGCATTATTAATGGCTAATTAAACATTCTGTAGCCCACCAGGCTGGTCTAGTGGTTAACTCTTCATCTCAAATCAGCTGTTTTTGAAGTCGGGGTTCAAATCCTAGTAAAGGTGTTCTTTGGTGGTTGGATTTCAATTTACCACACATCTCGGGAATGGTCGACCTGAGACTGTACCAGACTACATTTCATTTACATTCATACATATCATCCTCATTCATCCAACCTTATCGTGGTTCCGGAGGCTAAACAAAAAAAAAGAGAGAATTAAACTTACTGTAGATAAAACTACTTGTGAAAAATTATGTACATCGAAGTTAAAAGGTCTGCATACCAATTTAAATTTAGCCTAGTTTTTTATCCTAATATTTTCCAATTTTTTTTTTATTCTTTCTGAGTGTTTTTCTTTTCTTTCTTGTGTACATTTTGCTCCACCATTTTTGGAAGTGTATTTATTTTCTAGAATTCTTTCGTGTTTTTGATTATTTTCTAAATTTTTTTCTATTTCTAATATCTTCTTAGGTTATTTGTTTTTTTTTTAAATCTTTAGAGATTTTGCAAACGATTTTTTTCCCTACTTTTTTATTTGCCCATTGGTCAAAAATTTTGTTTGTCAAGTTATTATTATTATTCATCGTGTAAAGATGGATGTAAAAGTAGAGCCTTTTCCTTTTAATTATATTAGAGAATTTTTTTGTTTATGTAGTTTTTGATTGGGTTATATTTTCCACCCTTATTTAGTTTTTGTAAGTGTGAACATTTTACGCAAGATTCTTCTTTCGTTAGTTTTCCATTAAATTTTTATTATTGAGAAATAAAAATTCAAAGGCGACCTTTTATTTATTACAATATAATTAAATTAATTAAAATATTAATAACGTACACAGTTTTTTGTTGCTATTTTACACGTTTCGCTCGTAACTGTGAATGAGTGAAAATTATATATGGTTATAACAATTTTTTTGGACACCACATGACTTCCTTACACGCCTATTAAATTACATATACATTTTTTTTTTTTTAAATGAAAGGTACATAAATATTATTTCATTAATAACTTTTGATATTTTTTCATTTTATTTTTTTATTGTTATTATTGAATTATTATTTATCGTAAAAATTTTTTTACAATCACAGGTTAATATTGATTAATAAATCAATATATCTAAATTAAAAAAAAAAAAAAAAAAAAGGAAATGAAGTCGGATTTAAACCGATGTGCCTTCCCCTTGTGCGATCCAAATATTTCTTTAATTAAAGTTTTATTTGGCTATAACTCTGGAACCGATGAAAATGAGTACCACTTATGATATATCGTTGAAAGTCTGTCAATGGGGACTTATTATTGCAGTCAAGAAAAAGTACAAAAATCAATTTTTTTTGAATTTGGACACTTTTGGTCCAGTCGATTGCAATCAAAAGGGGAGGTGCATAACTAGATATTATAACAGTCCTAAATCAAAAATTTAAACATTCTACGGCTAATCGTTTTTGAGTTATGCGAGATACATACCTATGTACAGACGTTGCGATGAAACTAGTCAAAATGGATTCAAGGATGGCCGAAATGGATATTTTCGTCGTAATCTGAAAACCGAAATTTATCGCGATCACAATATTTCTTTTACTTCGTACAAGGAAGTAAAAACAATAGGATTAGACATTTTTAATCAGTTAAATAATGATATTAAAATGATTTCTCAATTCAGTATTGAGTTACACATTTTTCTTAAAAAAAAAAAAAAAAAAGTATTTGGACAGAAGGGAAACCAGTTTTTCATAGAACATTTCTTGTTTATTTTGATACGAAGATTTCGAAAATGAATAACCAGGTACAAATTTTTTGTTACCTCTGTATACCGTTAAGTCAAGCGTAATTATGTACTCAATTAAATTTATTTACAGTTCATTAGGCCGGTAGTTGCATTGTGAAATTAGTTTTTATTTTGAATTTTAGATTAGATGTTTGCATGTTGATAATAATAATAATAATATTTGCATTTTATTATTTAATAATGAGATAATTACTCATACTAAATATTCTGTTTAATTTTATTTAGTATTATATTACGTAAAAAAATAATTTCATTATTACATTTACGTTACGTAATTGAAATAGCCTTTTATATAATTTTTACTATTCCAGATTTTTTTTTCATTTTTATTAATAATAATCCATTTTTAATTTTTAGATCTTGTATTTTAAATGAAAAATCATATGGCTTTCTATTATTTTTGACATATTATTTTAACTCTAAACGCTTATTCTTTATAAAAGAATAAATCTAAAGTTAAGGAATAATTTTACAAGGTGTTGTTTAAAACTTTACTATTTTTTAAAATTAAAACCCTATTTTTTACATTTATATTCTTATAAAATCATTGAAATTTAAGAAACGTAAAATTTTCCTTTCTTTTATTTTTTTAATGCGGAAAATCTCAAACTTTATCGTCCTTCTCTTAATTTATATGATTTAAAAACTTAATACTGGGAAATTATTTGTCGGATGAAAACGTTGGTAGGTTAGGGTAGCTTACGCTGATAGTTGTAAGTAAAAGTGGTTACGAATTGACTTTGCCGTTCGTACATTCAGTTTTTTTGCCATTGCAATAAAATACGTGAGTTGAAAGTTTGCCCCTCGTTACTTGCTGTCTTAGTATACTAGTCATTGTATTATTCTAGTCTGTT
Source organism: Lycorma delicatula (assembly GCF_047948215.1). Taxonomy (NCBI): domain Eukaryota; kingdom Metazoa; phylum Arthropoda; class Insecta; order Hemiptera; family Fulgoridae; genus Lycorma; species Lycorma delicatula. Next base: position 118,298,130 of record NC_134458.1, read on the forward strand.
ATGTTTGGATATTTTACACAAAAATGTGTCATGTTATTAGTAATCGGATGATGTTATCTGGTTAGCTAGAACAAACCCCGCTCGCCTGTCCCGCGGAAGCCAACTGACAGTTCGCTTGTGAGACAGGAGCAAACCTTCAGTTTGCTTAGTGTACACCGATCATTCGTTTTATTGCTTATATCTACTTATTAGATATCACAGCCAAAATCATCGGAAATGGTAAGTTACGCAACCATTATCTTTTTTCCCCTTTTAGCCTCCGGGAATCACCGTCAGGTATTACTTCAGAGGATGAATGAGGATGATATTTATGAGTGTAAGTGAAGTGTAGTCTCGTTTAATCTCAGTTCGACCATTCCTGAGATTTGTGGTTCATTGAAATCGAACCACCAAAAAACACCGGTATCCACGATCTAGTATTCAAATCCGTATAAAAATACTGCCTTTACTAGGATTTGAACGTTGGAAATCTTGACTTCGAAATCAGCTGATTTGCGAAGACGCGTTCACCACTATACCAACCCGGTGGGTATGCAGCCATTATCTGGGCTAAGATAACCATTATCAGTACATAACCAATTTAATTTATTATTATTTCCATTACTCGTATCTTAATGGATAACAGTTTAAATCCGATTAAAAGAAAATATTAATTTTAGTAACGAGACTACGGAGAATATGTTACTATTGTCTAGTTTTTCGCTTAATTCATAGGATGAAATATAATCTTTTTTCTTATTTTACCTTTTATCAGTAAATTATAATCTCTCGATCTCAGTATTTGAAACTTGAAAATATTTTGTGATTTCAAAATGTATTTAATTTTTTAAAAAAGACCTTTCCAAATTGTCAAAATACTGTCAAACAAATATTATTTCATGTTACCAATGTGCACAAATTATATATAATACAGTTATTGAGTATTTGAACGCTACTGTAGC